>NW_026280537.1:0-212226 GCF_023373465.1 Oncorhynchus keta
CAGCAGGTCATTTAGCTATAACAAACAAACCTGCTCATCTAAATCCCCCATAACAGCAGGTCATTTAGCTATAACAAACAAACCTGCTCATTTAAATCCCCATTACAACAGCAGGTCATTTACCTGCTATAATCCCCAAACAAACCTGCAGGTCATTTAGCTATAAACAAACAAATCCCCCATTTAGCTATAACAAACAACATAACAGCAGGTCATTTAGCTATAACAAACAAACCTGCTCATTTAAATCCCCATTACAACATAACAGCAGGTCATTTAGCTATAACAAACAAACCTGCTCATTTAAATCCCCCATAACAGTAGGTCATTTAGCTATAACAAACAAACCTGCTCCTGCTCATTTAAATCCCCATTACAACAGCAGGTCATTTAGCTATAACAAACAAACCTGCTCATTTAAATCCCCATTACAACAGCAGGTCATTTAGCTATAACAAACAAACCTGCTCATTTAAATCCCCATAACAGCAGGTCATTTAGCTATAACAAACAAACCTGCTCATCTAAATCCCCATAACAGCAGGTCATTTAGCTAGCTATAACAAACAAACCTGCTCATTTAAATCCCCATTACAACAGCAGGTCATTTAGCTATAACAAACAAACCTGCTCATTTAAATCCCCATAACAGCAGGTCATTTATCTATAACAAACAAACCTGCTCATTTAAATCCCCATTACAACAGCAGGTCATTTAGCTATAACAAACAAACCTGCTCATTTAAATCCCCATTACAACAGCAGGTCATTTAGCTATAACAAACAAACCTGCTCATTTAAATCCCCATTACAACAGCAGGTCATTTAGCTATAACAAACAAACCTGCTCATTTAAATCCCCATTACAACAGCAGGTCATTTAGCTATAACAAACAAACCTGCTCATTTAAATCCCCATTACAACAGCAGGTCATTTAGCTATAACAAACAAACCGGCTCATTTAAATCCCCATAACAGCAGGTCATTTATCTATAACAAACAAACCTGCTCATTTAAATCCCCATTACAGCAGGTCATTTAGCTATAACAAACAAACCTGCTCATTTAAATCCCCATTACAGCAGGTCATTTAGCTATAACAAACAAACCTGCTCATTTAAATCCCCATAACAGCAGGTCATTTAGCTATAACAAACAAACCTGCTCATTTAAATCCCCATTACAACAGCAGGTCATTTAGCTATAACAAACAAACCTGCTCATTTAAATCCCCATAACAGCAGGTCATTTATCTATAACAAACAAACCTGCTCATTTAAATCCCCATTACAGCAGGTCATTTATCTATAACAAACAAACCTGCTCATTTAAATCCCCATTACAGCAGGTCATTTAGCTATAACAAACAAACCTGCTCATTTAAATCCCCATTACAGCAGGTCATTTAGCTATAACAAACAAACCTGCTCATTTAAATCCCCATTACAACAGCAGGTCATTTAGCTATAACAAACAAACCTGCTCATTTAAATCCCCATTACAACAGCAGGTAATTTAGCTATAACAAACAAACCTGCTCATTTAAATCCCCATTACAACAGCAGGTCATTTAGCTATAACAAACAAACCTGCTCATTTAAATCCCCATTACAACAGGTCATTTAGCTATAACAAACAAACCTGCTCATTTAAATCCCCATTACAACAGCAGGTCATTTAGCTATAACAAACAAACCTGCTCATTTAAATCCCCATTACAACAGCAGGTCATTTAGCTATAACAAACAAACCTGCTCATTTAAATCCCCATTACAACAGCAGGTCATTTAGCTATAACAAACAAACCTGCTCATTTAAATCCCCATTACAGCAGGTCATTTAGCTATAACAAACAAACCTGCTCATTTAAATCCCCATTACAACAGCAGGTCATTTAGCTATAACAAACAAACCTGCTCATTTAAATCCCCCACAACAGCAGGTCATTTAGCTATAACAAACAAACCTGCTCATTTAAATCCCCATTACAACAGCAGGTCATTTATCTATAACAAACAAACCTGCTCATTTAAATCCCCATTACAGCAGGTCATTTAGCTATAACAAACAAACCTGCTCATTTAAATCCCCATAACAGCAGGTCATTTATCTATAACAAACAAACCTGCTCATTTAAATCCCCATAACAGCAGGTCATTTAGCTATAACAAACAAACCTGCTCATTTAAATCCCCATAACAGCAGGTCATTTAGCTATAACAAACAAACCTGCTCATTTAAATCCCCATTACAACAGCAGGTCATTTAGCTATAACAAACAAACCTGCTCATTTAAATCCCCATTACAACAGCAGGTCATTTAGCTATAACAAACAAACCTGCTCATTTAAATCCCCATAACAGCAGGTCATTTAGCTATAACAAACAAACCTGCTCATTTAAATCCCCATAACAGCAGGTCATTTAGCTATAACAAACAAACCTGCTCATTTAAATTTAACAGCAGGTCATTTAGCTATAACAAACAAACCTGCTCATTTAAATCCCCCATAACAGCAGGTCATTTAGCTATAACAAACAAACCTGCTCATTAAAATCCCCATTACAACAGCAGGTCATTTATCTATAACAAACAAACCTGCTCATTTAAATCCCCATTACAACAGCAGGTCATTTAGCTATAACAAACAAACCTGCTCATTTAAATCCCCATTACAACAGCAGGTCATTTAGCTATAACAAACAAACCTGCTCATTTAAATCCCCATTACAACAGCAGGTCATTTAGCTATAACAAACAAACCTGCTCATTTAAATCCCCATTACAACAGCAGGTCATTTAGCTATAACAAACAAACCTGCTCATTTAAATCCCCATTACAACAGCAGGTCATTTAGCTATAACAAACAAACCTGCTCATTTAAATCCCCATTACAACAGCAGGTCATTTAGCTATAACAAACAAACCTGCTCATTTAAATCCCCATTACAACAGCAGGTCATTTAGCTATAACAAACAAACCTGCTCATCTAAATCCCCATAACAGCAGGTCATTTAGCTATAACAAACAAACCTGCTCATTTAAATCCCCATTACAACAGCAGGTCATTTAGCTATAACAAACAAACCTGCTCATCTAAATCCCCATAACAGCAGGTCATTTAGCTATAACAAACAAACCTGCTCATTTAAATCCCCATAACAGCAGGTCATTTATCTATAACAAACAAACCTGCTCATTTAAATCCCCATTACAGCAGGTCATTTAGCTATAACAAACAAACCTGCTCATTTAAATCCCCATTACAGCAGGTCATTTAGCTATAACAAACAAACCTGCTCATTTAAATCCCCATTACAACAGCAGGTCATTTAGCTATAACAAACAAACCTGCTCATTTAAATCCCCATTACAGCAGGTCATTTATCTATAACAAACAAACCTGCTCATTTAAATCCCCATAACAGCAGGTCATTTAGCTAGCTATAACAAACAAACCTGCTCATTTAAATCCCCATACAGCAGGTCATTTAGCTATAACAAACAAACCTGCTCATTTAAATCCCCATAACAGCAGGTCATTTAGCTATAACAAACAAACCTGCTCATTTAAATCCCCATAACAGCAGGTCATTTAGCTATAACAAACAAACCTGCTCATTTAAATCCCCCATAACAGCAGGTCATTTAGCTATAACAAACAAACCTGCTCATTTAAATCCCCATAACAGCAGGTCATTTAGCTATAACAAACAAACCTGCTCATTTAAATCCCCATTACAACAGCAGGTCATTTAGCTATAACAAACAAACCTGCTCATTTAAATCCCCATAACAGCAGGTCATTTAGCTATAACAAACAAACCTGCTCATTTAAATCCCCATAACAGCAGGTCATTTTAGCTATAACAAACAAACCTGCTCATTTAAATCCCCATAACAGCAGGTCATTTAGAGCTATAACAAACAAACCTGCTCATTTAAATCCCCATAACAGCAGGTCATTTATCTATAACAAACAAACCTGCTCATTTAAACCCCATAACAGCAGGTCATTTATCTATAACAAACAAACCTGCTCATTTAAATCCCCATAACAGCAGGTCATTTAGCTATAACAAACAAACCTGCTCATTTAAATCCCCATAATAGCAGGTAATTTAGCTATAACAAACAAACCTGCTCATTTAAATCCCCATAACAGCAGGTCATTTAGCTATAACAAACAAACCTGCTCATTTAAATCCCCATAACAGCAGGTCATTTAGCTATAACAAACAAACCTGCTCATTTAAATCCCCATAACAGCAGGTCATTTATCGAGCTATAACAAACAAACCTGCTCATTTAAATCCCCATAACAGCAGGTCATTTAGCTATAACAAACAATCCTGCTCATTTAAATCCCCATAACAGCAGGTCATTTAGCTAGCTATAACAAACAAACCTGCTCATTTAAATCCCCATAACAGCAGGTCATTTAGCTATAACAAACAACAAATCCCCTAACAGCAGGTCATTTATTTAACAAACAAACCTGCTCATTTAAATCCCCATAACAGCAGGTCATTTAGCTATAACAAACAAACCTGCTCATTTAAATCCCCATAATAGCAGGTAATTTATCGAGCTATAACAAACAAACCTGCTCATTTAAATCCCCATAACAGCAGGTCATTTAGCTATAACAAACAATCCTGCTCATTTAAATCCCCATTACAGCAGGTCATTTAGCTAGCTATAACAAACAAACCTGCTCATTTAAATCCCCATAACAGCAGGTCATTTAGCTATAACAAACAAACCTGCTCATTTAAATCCCCATTACAACAGCAGGTCATTTATCGAGCTATAACAAACAAACCTGCTCATTTAAATCCCCATAATAGCAGGTAATTTATCTATAACAAACAAACCTGCTCATTTAAATCCCCATTACAGCAGGTCATTTAGCTATAACAAACAAACCTGCTCATTTAAATCCCCATAACAGCAGGTCATTTAGCTATAACAAACAAACCTGCTCATTTAAATCCCCATAACAGCAGGTCATTTAGCTATAACAAACAAACCTGCTCATTTAAATCCCCATTACAGCAGGTCATTTAGCTATAACAAACAAACCTGCTCATTTAAATCCCCATAACAGCAGGTCATTTAGCTATAACAAACAAACCTGCTCATTAAATCCCCATTACAACAGCAGGTCATTTAGCTATAACAAACAAACCTGCTCATTTAAATCCCCCATTACAGCAGGTCATTTAGCTATAACAAACAAACCTGCTCATCTAAATCCCCATTACAACAGCAGGTCATTTAGCTATAACAAACAAACCTGCTCATTTAAATCCCCATTACAACAGCAGGTCATTTAGCTATAACAAACAAACCTGCTCATCTAAATCCCCATTACAACAGCAGGTCATTTAGCTATAACAAACAAACCTGCTCATTTAAATCTCCATTAGCAGGTCATTTAGCTATAACAAACAAACCTGCTCATTTAAATCCCCATAACAGCAGGTCATTTAGCTATAACAAACAAACCTGCTCATTTAAATCCCCATAACAGCAGGTCATTTAGCTATAACAAACAAACCTGCTCATTTAAATCCCCATAACAGCAGGTCATTTAGCTATAACAAACAAACCTGCTCATTTAAATCCCCATAACAGCAGGTCATGTAGCTAGCTATAACAAACAAACCTGCTCATTTAAATCCCCATTACAGCAGGTCATTTAGCTATAACAAACAAACCTGCTCATTTAAATCCCCATAACAGCAGGTCATTTAGCTATAACAAACAAACCTGCTCATTTAAATCCCCATAACAGCAGGTCATTTAGCTATAACAAACAAACCTGCTCATTTAAATCCCCATAACAGCAGGTCATTTATCTATAACAAACAAACCTGCTCATTTAAATCCCCATAACAGCAGGTCATTTAGCTATAACAAACAAACCTGCTCATTTAAATCCCCATAACAGCAGGTCATTTAGCTATAACAAACAAACCTGCTCATTTAAATCCCCATAACAGCAGGTCATTTATCTATAACAAACAAACCTGCTCATTTAAATCCCCATAACAGCAGGTCATTTAGCTATAACAAACAAACCTGCTCATTTAAATCCCCATAACAGCAGGTCATTTAGCTATAACAAACAAACCTGCTCATTTAAATCCCCATAACAGCAGGTCATTTATCTATAACAAACAAACCTGCTCATTTAAATCCCCATAACAGCAGGTCATTTAGCTATAACAAACAAACCTGCTCATTTAAATCCCCATAACAGCAGGTCATTTAGCTATAACAAACAAACCTGCTCATTTAAATCCCCATAACAGCAGGTCATTTAGCTATAACAAACAAACCTGCTCATTTAAATCCCCATAACAGCAGGTCATTTAGCTATAACAAACAAACCTGCTCATCTAAATCCCCATAACAGCAGGTCATTTATCTATAACAAACAAACCTGCTCATTTAAATCCCCATTACAACAGCAGGTCATTTAGCTATAACAAACAAACCTGCTAATTTAAATCCCCATAACAGCAGGTCATTTATCTATAACAAACAAACCTGCTCATTTAAATCCCCATAACAGCAGGTCATTTAGCTATAACAAACAAACCTGCTCATTTAAATCCCCATAACAGCAGGTCATTTAGCTATAACAAACAAACCTGCTCATTTAAATCACCATTACAACAGCAGGTCATTTAGCTATAACAAACAAACCTGCTCATTTAAATCCCCATAACAGCAGGTCATTTAGCTATAACAAACAAACCTGCTCATTTAAATCCCCATAACAGCAGGTCATTTATCTATAACAAACAAACCTGCTCATTTAAATCCCCATAACAGCAGGTCATTTAGCTATAACAAACAAACCTGCTCATTTAAATCCCCATAACAGCAGGTCATTTAGCTAGCTATAACAAACAAACCTGCTCATTTAAATCCCCATAACAGCAGGTCATTTAGCTATAACAAACAAACCTGCTCATTTAAATCCCCATTACAGCAGGTCATTTAGCTATAACAAACAAACCTGCTCATTTAAATCCCCATTACAACAGCAGGTCATTTAGCTATAACAAACAAACCTGCTCATTTAAATCCCCATAACAGCAGGTCATTTAGCTATAACAAACAAACCTGCTCATTTAAATCCCCATAACAGCAGGTCATTTAGCTATAACAAACAAACCTGCTCATTTAAATCCCCATAACAGCAGGTCATTTATCTATAACAAACAAACCTGCTCATTTAAATCCCCATAACAGCAGGTCATTTATCTATAACAAACAAACCTGCTCATTTAAATCCCCATAACAGCAGGTCATTTAGCTATAACAAACAAACCTGCTCATTTAAATCCCCATAACAGCAGGTCATTTATCTATAACAAACAAACCTGCTCATTTAAATCCCCATAACAGCAGGTCATTTAGCTATAACAAACAAACCTGCTCATTTAAATCCCCATAACAGCAGGTCATTTAGCTATAACAAACAAACCTGCTCATTTAAATCCCCATAACAGCAGGTCATTTATCTATAACAAACAAACCTGCTCATTTAAATCCCCATAACAGCAGGTCATTTAGCTATAACAAACAAACCTGCTCATTTAAATCCCCATAACAGCAGGTCATTTAGCTATAACAAACAAACCTGCTCATTTAAATCCCCATAACAGCAGGTCATTTATCTATAACAAACAAACCTGCTCATTTAAATCCCCATAACAGCAGGTCATTTAGCTATAACAAACAAACCTGCTCATTTAAATCCCCATAACAGCAGGTCATTTAGCTATAACAAACAAACCTGCTCATCTAAATCCCCATAATAGCAGGTAATTTATCTATAACAAACAAACCTGCTCATTTAAATCCCCATAACAGCAGGTCATTTAGCTATAACAAACAAACCTGCTCATTTAAATCCCCATAACAGCAGGTCATTTAGCTATAACAAACAAACCTGCTCATTTAAATCCCCATAACAGCAGGTCATTTAGCTATAACAAACAAACCTGCTCATTTAAATCCCCATTACAACAGCAGGTCATTTAGCTATAACAAACAAACCTGCTCATTTAAATCCCCATTACAGCAGGTCATTTATCTATAACAAACAAACCTGCTCATTTAAATCCCCATAACAGCAGGTCATTTAGCTAGCTATAACAAACAAACCTGCTCATTTAAATCCCCATTACAACAGCAGGTCATTTAGCTATAACAAACAAACCTGCTCATTTAAATCCCATTACAACAGCAGGTCATTTAGCTATAACAAACAAACCTGCTCATTTAAATCCCCATAACAGCAGGTCATTTAGCTATAACAAACAATCCTGCTCATTTAAATCCCCATAACAGCAGGTAATTTATCTATAACAAACAAACCTGCTCATTTAAATCCCCATAACAGCAGGTCATTTAGCTATAACAAACAAACCTGCTCATTTAAATCCCCATAATAGCAGGTAATTTATCTATAACAAACAAACCTGCTCATTTAAATCCCCATAACAGCAGGTCATTTAGCTATAACAAACAAACCTGCTCATTTAAATCCCCATAACAGCAGGTCATTTAGCTATAACAAACAAACCTGCTCATTTAAATCCCCATAACAGCAGGTCATTTAGCTAGCTATAACAAACAAACCTGCTCATTTAAATCCCCATAACAGCAGGTCATTTAGCTATAACAAACAAACCTGCTCATTTAAATCCCCATAACAGCAGGTCATTTAGCTAGCTATAACAAACAAACCTGCTCATTATCTATAACAAACAAACCTGCTCATTTAAATCCCCATAACAGCAGGTCATTTAGCTATAACAAACAAATCTGCTCATTTAAATCCCCATTACAACAGGTCATTTATCTATAACAAACAAACCTGCTCATTTAAATCCCCATTACAGCAGGTCATTTAGCTATAACAAACAAACCTGCTCATTTAAATCCCCATAACAGCAGGTCATTTAGCTATAACAAACAAACCTGCTCATTTAAATCCCCATAACAGCAGGTCATTTAGCTATAACAAACAAACCTGCTCATTTAAATCCCCATAACAGCAGGTCATTTATCTATAACAAACAAACCTGCTCATTTAAATCCCCATAACAGCAGGTCATTTAGCTATAACAAACAAACCTGCTCATTTAAATCCCCATAACAGCAGGTCATTTAGCTATAACAAACAAACCTGCTCATTTAAATCCCCATAACAGCAGGTCATTTAGCTATAACAAACAAACCTGCTCATTTAAATCCCCCATAACAGCAGGTCATTTATCTATAACAAACAAACCTGCTCATTTAAATCCCCATAACAGCAGGTCATTTAGCTATAACAAACAAACCTGCTCATTTAAATCCCCATAACAGCAGGTCATTTATCTATAACAAACAAACCTGCTCATTTAAATCCCCATTACATCAGGTCATTTATCTATAACAAACAAACCTGCTCATTTAAATCCCCATAACAGCAGGTCATTTAGCTATAACAAACAAACCTGCTCATTTAAATCCCCATAACAGCAGGTCATTTAGCTATAACAAACAAACCTGCTCATTTAAATCCCCATAACAGCAGGTCATTTAGCTAGCTATAACAAACAAACCTGCTCATTTAAATCCCCATAACAGCAGGTCATTTAGCTATAACAAACAAACCTGCTCATTTAAATCCCCATAACAGCAGGTCATTTAGCTATAACAAACAAACCTGCTCATTTAAATCCCCATAACAGCAGGTCATTTATCTATAACAAACAAACCTGCTCATTTAAATCCCCATAACAGCAGGTCATTTAGCTATAACAAACAAACCTGCTCATTTAAATCCCCATAACAGCAGGTCATTTAGCTATAACAAACAAACCTGCTCATTTAAATCCCCATAACAGCAGGTCATTTATCTATAACAAACAAACCTGCTCATTTAAATCCCCATAACAGCAGGTCATTTAGCTATAACAAACAAACCTGCTCATTTAAATCCCCATAACAGCAGGTCATTTAGCTATAACAAACAAACCTGCTCATTTAAATCCCCATAACAGCAGGTCATTTAGCTATAACAAACAAACCTGCTCATTTAAATTCCCATAACAGCAGGTCATTTAGCTAGCTATAACAAACAAACCTGCTCATTTAAATCCCCATTAGAGCAGGTCATTTAGCTATAACAAACAAACCTGCTCATTTAAATCCCCATTACAACAGCAGGTCATTTAGCTATAACAAACAAACCTGCTCATTTAAATCCCCATAACAGCAGGTCATTTAGCTATAACAAACAAACCTGCTCATTTAAATCCCCATAACAGCAGGTCATTTAGCTATAACAAACAAACCTGCTCATTTAAATCCCCATAACAGCAGGTCATTTATCTATAACAAACAAACCTGCTCATTTAAATCCCCATAACAGCAGGTCATTTAGCTATAACAAACAAACCTGCTCATTTAAATCCCCCATAACAGCAGGTCATTTAGCTATAACAAACAAACCTGCTCATTTAAATCCCCATAACAGCAGGTCATTTATCTATAACAAACAAACCTGCTCATTTAAATCCCCCATAACAGCAGGTCATTTAGCTATAACAAACAAACCTGCTCATTTAAATCCCCATAACAGCAGGTCATTTAGCTATAACAAACAAACCTGCTCATTTAAATCCCCATAACAGCAGGTCATTTAGCTATAACAAACAAACCTGCTCATTTAAATCCCCATAACAGCAGGTCATTTAGCTATAACAAACAAACCTGCTCATTTAAATCCCCATAACAGCAGGTCATTTAGCTATAACAAACAAACCTGCTCATTTAAATCCCCATAACAGCAGGTCATTTAGCTATAACAAACAAACCTGCTCATCTAAATCCCCATAATAGCAGGTAATTTATCTATAACAAACAAACCTGCTCATTTAAATCCCCATAACAGCAGGTCATTTAGCTATAACAAACAAACCTGCTCATTTAAATCCCCATAACAGCAGGTCATTTAGCTATAACAAACAAACCTGCTCATCTAAATCCCCATAACAGCAGGTCATTTATCTATAACAAACAAACCTGCTCATTTAAATCCCCATTACAACAGCAGGTCATTTAGCTATAACAAACAAACCTGCTCATTTAAATCCCCATAACAGCAGGTCATTTATCTATAACAAACAAACCTGCTCATTTAAATCCCCATAACAGCAGGTCATTTAGCTATAACAAACAAACCTGCTCATTTAAATCCCCATTACAACAGCAGGTCATTTAGCTATAACAAACAAACCTGCTCATTTAAATCACCATTACAACAGCAGGTCATTTAGCTATAACAAACAAACCTGCTCATTTAAATCCCCATAACAGCAGGTCATTTAGCTATAACAAACAAACCTGCTCATTTAAATCCCCATAACAGCAGGTCATTTATCTATAACAAACAAACCTGCTCATTTAAATCCCCATAACAGCAGGTCATTTAGCTATAACAAACAAACCTGCTCATTTAAATCCCCATAACAGCAGGTCATTTAGCTAGCTATAACAAACAAACCTGCTCATTTAAATCCCCATAACAGCAGGTCATTTAGCTATAACAAACAAACCTGCTCATTTAAATCCCCATTACAGCAGGTCATTTAGCTATAACAAACAAACCTGCTCATTTAAATCCCCATTACAACAGCAGGTCATTTAGCTATAACAAACAAACCTGCTCATTTAAATCCCCATAACAGCAGGTCATTTAGCTATAACAAACAAACCTGCTCATTTAAATCCCCATAACAGCAGGTCATTTAGCTATAACAAACAAACCTGCTCATTTAAATCCCCATAACAGCAGGTCATTTATCTATAACAAACAAACCTGCTCATTTAAATCCCCATAACAGCAGGTCATTTAGCTATAACAAACAAACCTGCTCATTTAAATCCCCATAACAGCAGGTCATTTAGCTATAACAAACAAACCTGCTCATTTAAATCCCCATAACAGCAGGTCATTTATCTATAACAAACAAACCTGCTCATTTAAATCCCCATAACAGCAGGTCATTTAGCTATAACAAACAAACCTGCTCATTTAAATCCCCATAACAGCAGGTCATTTAGCTATAACAAACAAACCTGCTCATTTAAATCCCCATAACAGCAGGTCATTTATCTATAACAAACAAACCTGCTCATTTAAATCCCCATAACAGCAGGTCATTTAGCTATAACAAACAAACCTGCTCATTTAAATCCCCATAACAGCAGGTCATTTAGCTATAACAAACAAACCTGCTCATCTAAATCCCCATAACAGCAGGTCATTTAGCTATAACAAACAAACCTGCTCATTTAAATCCCCATAACAGCAGGTCATTTAGCTATAACAAACAAACCTGCTCATTTAAATCCCCATAACAGCAGGTCATTTAGCTATAACAAACAAACCTGCTCATTTAAATCCCCATAACAGCAGGTCATTTATCTATAACAAACAAACCTGCTCATTTAAATCCCCATTACAACAGCAGGTAATTTAGCTATAACAAACAAACCTGCTCATTTAAATCCCCATAACAGCAGGTCATTTATCTATAACAAACAAACCTGCTCATTTAAATCCCCATAACAGCAGGTCATTTAGCTATAACAAACAAACCTGCTCATTTAAATCCCCATAACAGCAGGTCATTTAGCTATAACAAACAAACCTGCTCATTTAAATCCCCATTAACAGCAGGTCATTTAGCTATAACAAACAAACCTGCTCATTTAAATCCCCATAACAGCAGGTCATTTAGCTATAACAAACAAACCTGCTCATTTAAATCCCCATAACAGCAGGTCATTTATCTATAACAAACAAACCTGCTCATTTAAATCCCCATAACAGCAGGTCATTTAGCTATAACAAACAAACCTGCTCATTTAAATCCCCATAACAGCAGGTCATTTAGCTAGCTATAACAAACAAACCTGCTCATTTAAATCCCCATAACAGCAGGTCATTTAGCTATAACAAACAAACCTGCTCATTTAAATCCCCATAACAGCAGGTCATTTAGCTAGCTATAACAAACAAACCTGCTCATTATCTATAACAAACAAACCTGCTCATTTAAATCCCCATAACAGCAGGTCATTTAGCTATAACAAACAAATCTGCTCATTTAAATCCCCATTACAACAGGTCATTTATCTATAACAAACAAACCTGCTCATTTAAATCCCCATTACAGCAGGTCATTTAGCTATAACAAACAAACCTGCTCATCTAAATCCCCATAACAGCAGGTCATTTAGCTATAACAAACAAACCTGCTCATCTAAATCCCCATAACAGCAGGTCATTTAGCTATAACAAACAAACCTGCTCATTTAAATCCCCATAACAGCAGGTCATTTATCTATAACAAACAAACCTGCTCATCTAAATCCCCATAACAGCAGGTCATTTAGCTATAACAAACAAACCTGCTCATTTAAATCCCCATAACAGCAGGTCATTTAGCTATAACAAACAAACCTGCTCATTTAAATCCCCATAACAGCAGGTCATTTAGCTATAACAAACAAACCTGCTCATTTAAATCCCCATAACAGCAGGTCATTTATCTATAACAAACAAACCTGCTCATTTAAATCCCCATAACAGCAGGTCATTTAGCTATAACAAACAAACCTGCTCATTTAAATCCCCATAACAGCAGGTCATTTATCTATAACAAACAAACCTGCTCATTTAAATCCCCATTACATCAGGTCATTTATCTATAACAAACAAACCTGCTCATTTAAATCCCCATAACAGCAGGTCATTTAGCTATAACAAACAAACCTGCTCATTTAAATCCCCATAACAGCAGGTCATTTAGCTATAACAAACAAACCTGCTCATTTAAATCCCCATAACAGCAGGTCATTTTAGCTATAACAAACAAACCTGCTCATTTAAATCCCCATAACAGCAGGTCATTTAGCTATAACAAACAAACCTGCTCATTTAAATCCCCATAACAGCAGGTCATTTAGCTATAACAAACAAACCTGCTCATTTAAATCCCCATAACAGCAGGTCATTTATCTATAACAAACAAACCTGCTCATTTAAATCCCCATAACAGCAGGTCATTTAGCTATAACAAACAAACCTGCTCATTTAAATCCCCATAACAGCAGGTCATTTATCTATAACAAACAAACCTGCTCATTTAAATCCCCATAACAGCAGGTCATTTATCTATAACAAACAAACCTGCTCATTTAAATCCCCATAACAGCAGGTCATTTATCTATAACAAACAAACCTGCTCATTTAAATCCCCATAACAGCAGGTCATTTAGCTATAACAAACAAACCTGCTCATTTAAATCCCCATAACAGCAGGTCATTTAGCTATAACAAACAAACCTGCTCATTTAAATCCCCATAACAGCAGGTCATTTAGCTATAACAAACAAACCTGCTCATTTAAATCCCCATAACAGCAGGTCATTTAGCTATAACAAACAAACCTGCTCATTTAAATCCAGCCTGATATCCTAACACAACACTAGCACAAAATGGATGTACTGGCTCTAGTCTCATTGTTTAGCTGTGTCCAGATGGGCAGATGACGGGACTGGGAGGGAGGACATGTTGCATTCAGCTGAGGCAGAAGAGATCACATTTTCTGTCCCATTTCCTCTTGAACACTGGGGAGGTTGAACTGGGAGCCACGCTCTGCTCATCTCCCCTCTAGACTCTGGGTGTCCCACAAATAGCACCCTATTCCCTATGTAGTGCACTACTATAGGGTTATGGTCAAAAGTACTGCACTATATAGAGAATAGGGTGGCATTTCGGACGTATCCTCTCTGTCAGTGTATTTATGATGGAGCAACATTCATGCCAGTAAAACAAACACCAGTGAACTAAACTGCAGCACGTGGCCGAGCCAGACTAGCTACATGTTTAAATATACCAGATCACTGTGTATTAGTTCACCATGACTCTACTATAGAACCAGTACTATACAACCCAGCCAGACTAGCTACATGTTTAAATATACCAGATCACTGTGTATTAGTTCACCATGACTCTACTATAGAACCAGTACTATACAACCCAGCCAGACTAGCTACATGTTTAAATATACCAGATCACTGTGTATTAGTTCACCATGACTCTACTATAGAACCAGTACTATACAACCGTAGCAGGTGGTGTGGTAAGCCCAACGCATTAACCGGGGGCACACTACCTGCCCTCCAGGACATCTACAGCACCCGGTGTCACATGAAGGACAAGAAGATCATCAAGGACCTCAGCCACCCGAGCCACGGCCTGTTCACCCCGCTAACATCTAGAAGATCATCAAGGACCTCTGCCACCCGAGCCACGGCCTGTTCACCCCGCTAACACCTAGAAGATCATCAAGGACCTCTGCCACCCGAGCCACGGCCTGTTCACCCGCTAACACCTAGAAGATCATCAAGGACCTCTGCCACCCGAGCCACGGCCTGTTCACCCGCTAACATCTAGATCATCAAGGACCTCTGCCACCCGAGCCACGGCCTGTTCACCCGCTAACATCTAGAAGATCATCAAGGACCTCTGCCACCCGAGCCACGGCCTGTTCACCCGCTAACATCTAGATCATCAAGGACCTCTGCCACCCGAGCCACGGCCTGTTCACCCGCTAACATCTAGGAGATCATCAAGGACCTCTGCCACCCGAGCCACGGCCTAACATCTAGAAGATCATCAAGGACCTCTGCCACCCGAGCCACGGCCTGTTCACCCCGCTAACACCTAGAAGATCATCAAGGACCTCTGCCACCCGAGCCACGGCCTGTTCACCCGCTAACATCTAGAAGATCATCAAGGACCTCTGCCACCCGAGCCACGGCCTGTTCACCCCGCTAACATCTAGAAGATCATCAAGGACCTCTGCCACCCGAGCCACGGCCTGTTCACCCCGCTAACATCTAGAAGATCCTCAAAGACCTCCATCCTTACAGAACACGGAACACTATTCTGATTCCAGATGATCAATCCTTACAGAACACGGAACACTATTCTGATTCCAGATGATCCATCCTTACAGAACACGGAACACTATTCTGATTCCAGATGATCCATCCTTACAGAACACGGAACACTATTCTGATTCCAGATGATCCATCCTTACAGAACACGGAACACTATTCTGATTCCAGATGATCCATCCTTACAGAACACGGAACACTATTCTGATTCCAGATGATCCATCCTTACAGAACACGGAACACTCAATATGCTTTAACTTTTTCTCCATCTTGAGTACATCTCAGAGCAGTTAGCTGGTTAATGCATGCAGAGGTCCTGGTCTGAGTACATCTCAGAGCAGTTAGCTGGTTAATGCATGCAGAGGTCCTGGTCTGAGTACATCTCAGAGCAGTTAGCTGGTTAATGCATGCAGAGGTCCTGGTCTGAGTACATCTCAGAGCAGTTAGCTGGTTAATGCATGCAGAGGTCCTGGTCTGAGTACATCTCAGAGCAGTTAGCTGGTTAATGCATGCAGAGGTCCTGGTCTGAGTACATCTCAGAGCAGTTAGCTGGTGTTCTAAAGCCTAGTGTTTCCATTCCCCTTTAAAACACTGATTTTTTTTATGGACGGGCTGGTGGGCTGGCGGGCGTCTCCATCCGGACTGACTGAGAGCAGAGGGAGTTCAGCTGTCAACTGGTTTCTCAGCCAAGAGTTAAAGCTGCTACTTGCATGTTAATCCACACACACACACACACACACACACACACACACACACACACACAATACATGAAACAGAACAAAGGGATTAGTGATAAGAGTCTATTGACTATGTAATAGCATATTAGTTAGGTCAGTCCACTGGGTATGTAGCATTGTCAGAGAAGGGACAGAGAGCTAAAGGGACATTATGGATAATGAAAGCATTGTGTCATGAAATGGACTTCGCCTTATCAAAATGTTGAAGCAGGAAGTTCAATGATTAAAAGGAGGTTCATCCAAGATAACAGCCAAGTCTCGTGACAAGCTAAGGATTCAAATGATTACTGGCACATTAAAACGACCAAAATGTCCATTGATCAGTAGAGAAAACTCCAAAAACAACCCAGCTCTCTGAAGAGGCGAGTCAAGAGCTGTGTGGACTTTGAATACATCTCTAGTCTACACTCTCCTCTTTGGTCCGTTGTGAAGCTTTTGAAACAAGGGAAACGGGGCCAGAACACAGTGACACACAGTATATAAAGCACGTCACCAAATCATCCATCTCTCTCCACACACACAGATCTCACTCCGACTAATCCTGTGGCGTGTGCGTGCGGTACGTGTTGAAATATCAATACATTATTGGAGTGTGTGTGGCAGGGCACTGTGCTCCTTTATGAATGGCTGATCAAAGGGACTGTGGGGCAGGCAGGCAGCTACCTCTCCTTTCAGACTCTGGGTAAAGGTTAAAGAGCGGCTGTCTATGGGCTCTGCCCAGATGGAGGGAGGCCCAAACCCACTTGGTCGGGTAGATAGAATATTCACTGGTTGCCATGGAGATTTCTAAGGCTCTGAGAAGAGAGCTTGCTTTGCACTTAGCTCTGACTTCCTACTTCCTGAAACAAACCAACATCCAGGAAATAGCTTTTGATCTATGACGCAGGTGTACAGTCTACAACCAAACAAAACTAAAGCAGGTCAACGGAGTGCCATCCAAATTACACAGGTCAAATACCATTTTGTTTACCTAGAAAATAGACTAACAAATAGGCTGTTGAGGTACAACCTGACAGAGGTTGGCTATACATCAGATATTCTCTTTCATCAAGAGTCACTGTCCTGCCATTCCCCTACAGGCAGCAGCACCTACAGGAACCCTTCTCCATCACAGGGGGGCTTAGTCTTTGATATGCGTGTTTGAAGTGAGAGTGAGTGAGAGTTCTGTTCACAAACACAAACAGACCCCACAGAGCCCCAGGACAGCAACACAATTAGACCCAACCACATCATGAGAAAACAAATATATCATTTTTTCCAATGTGTCAAGTTACAAAAAAAACAGAGCAAACTAGAATGCGATTTGTCCCTAAACCGAGAGAACACAGTGGCAGAATACCTGACCACTGTGACTGACTCAAACTTAAGGAAAGCTTTGACTATGTACAGACTCAGTGAGCATAGCCTTGCTATTGAGAAAGGCCGCCAGGCAGACATGGCTCTCAAGAGAAGACAGTTAGGCGGCAGGATAGCCTAGTGGTTAGAGCGTTGGACTAGTGACCGAAAGGTTGCAAGTTCGAATCCCCGAGCTGACAAGGTACAAATCTGTCGTTCTGCCCCTGAACAGGCAGTTAACCCACCTAGGCCGTCATTGTAAATAAGAATTTGTTCTTAACTGACTTGCCTAGTAAAATAAAGTTACAAATACATTTTAAAAATGAGGTGGAAACTGAACTGCCATTCCTAACATCCTGTCCAATGTACCATGACCATATTAGAGACACATATTTCCCTCAGATTACACAGATCCACAAAGAATTCCAAAACAAATCCAATTTTGATAAACTCCCGTGTCTACTGGGTGAAATACCACAGTGTGACATCACAGCAGCAAGATTATTATTATTATTTATTTTCCATTTTGTACTTTAACTATTTTCACATCGTTACAACACTGTATATAGACAAATGTCTTTATTATTTTGTAACTTCTGTGAGTGTAATGTTTACTGTTTATTTTTTTATTGTTTATTTCACTTTGGTTTATTATCTACTTCACTTGCTTTGGCGATGTTAACATATGTTTCCCATGACAATGACGCCACTTAAATTTGAATGGAATTGAAATGGAACAGAGAGAGAGAGGCTCTACATTTACTCTCTGCATCTCCAGCTGAGAGAACGGGCTAATTCAACACACAGAAACACACACTACGGCCCTACAGTTAATGGCCTCAGGCCTCGCAGAGAGGACTATCAGGAAGTGTACTGAAAGTCTATTGATTTGTGAGAAGTGTTGGGTAAATGAGTGACAGTCAGGGAGAGAGACAAAGAGAGAGGGGTAATAGAGAAAGTAAGAGGTTGAGGTAGATATAAACAGAGAAAGAGAGGCTGAGGTAGATAAACAGAGAGAGGTTGAGGTAGATAAACAGAGAGAAAGAGAGAGGTTGAGGTAGATAAACAGAGAGAAAGAGAGAGGTTGAGGTAGATAAACAGAGAGAAAGAGAGAGGCTGAGGTAGATAAACAGAGAGAGGTTGAGGTATATAAACAGAGAAAGAGAGAGAGAGGTTGAGGTAGATAAACAGAGAGAGAGAGGTTGAGGTAGATAAACAGAGAGAGAGAGGGGTTGAGGTAGATAAACAGAGAGAGAGGGGTTGAGGTAGATAAACAGAGAGAGAGAGAGGGAGAGGGTTGAGGTAGATAAACAGAGAGAGAGAGGGGTTGAGGTAGATAAACAGAGAGAGAGAGAGAGAGGTTGAGGTAGATAAACAGAGAGAGAGAGAGAGGTTGAGGTAGATAAACAGAGAGAGAGAGAGAGGGGTTGAGGTAGATAAACAGAGAGAGAGAGAGAGGGGTTGAGGTAGATAAACAGAGAGAGAGAGAGAGAGAGAGGGGTTGAGGTATATAAACAGAGAGAGAGAGAGAGAGGGGTTGAGGTAGATAAACAGAGAGAGGGGTTGAGGTAGATAAACAGATAAAGAGAGAGAGAGAGAGAGGGGGTTGAGGTATATAAACAGAGAGAGAGAGAGGTTGAGGTAGATAAACAGAGAGAGAGAGAGGGGTTGAGGTAGATAAACAGAGAGAGAGAGAGGGGTTGAGGTATATAAACAGAGAGGGTTGAGGTATATAAACAGAGAGAGAGAGAGAGAGAGGTTGAGGTATATAAACAGAGAGAGAGAGAGAGGGGTTGAGGTATATAAACAGAGAGAGAGAGAGAGAGGTTGAGGTATATAAACAGAGAGAGAGCGAGAGGTTGAGGTATATAAACAGAGAGAGAGAGAGAGAGGTTGAGGTATATTAACAGAGAGAGAGAGAGAGGGGTTGAGGTATATTAACAGAGAGAGAGAGAGAGGGGTTGAGGTATATAAACAGAGAGAGAGAGAGAGGGGTTGAGGTAGATAAACAGAGAGAGAGAGGGGTTGAGGTATATAAACAGAGAGAGAGAGAGGTTGAGGTATATAAACAGAGAGAGAGAGAGAGGGGTTGAGGTATATAAACAGAGAGAGAGAGGTTGAGGTAGATAAACAGAGAGGGGTTGAGGTATATAAACAGAGAGAGAGAGGTTGAGGTAGATAAACAGAGAGGGGTTGAGGTATATAAACAGAGAGAGAGAGGGGTTGAGGTATGTAAACAGAGAGAGAGAGAGGGGTTGAGGTATATAAACAGAGAGAGAGAGAGAGAGAGAGGGGTTGAGGTAGATAAACAGAGAGGGGTTGAGGTATATAAACAGAGAGAGAGAGAGAGAGAGGGGTTGAGGTATATAAACAGAGAGAGAGAGAGAGGGGGGTTGAGGTATATAAACAGAGAGAGAGAGAGAGAGAGAGGGGTTGAGGTAGATAAACAGAGAGAGGTTGAGGTAGATAAACAGAGAGGTTGAGGTAGATCAACAGAGAGAGAGAGAGAGGGGTTGAGGTAGATAGAGAGAGAGAGAGGTTGAGTTAGATAAACAGAGAGAGAGAGAGAGGTTGAGGTAGATAAACAGAGAGAGGTTGAGGTAGATAAACAGAGAGAGAGTACTGAAGCTACACATACAGAGATAGATGAATTGGTTACCTGGTGCAGGTCTTTTCCCAGTGTATACTCCTGGAAGTACCCTGGGGCGGCGGAGGAGGCTCTGATGGCCTGCCACATCTTGTGTTTACAGTCTCCTATGTAGTGGGACCGGACCCCTGGTAGCATGCTGTAGTTCCTGAACACATAGGCCTTCAGAGGCAGACCCCTGTTCACTATGGTGCTCACTGCTGACACCTAGAGGAGGAACAGAGGCATGAACTAAATGAAGACATGTTCATGAGAGAAGAGATGGGTTGGTTGTTCAGCAACAAAACCAACGTGCACAACAGACGGGTTGGCTTAGATTGTTAACAACATGTAAAGTATATTTAGTCTCCAATGTTTATTGTGCAAATGTATTTATGTTTTCAATGAGCACTTGTTGTCTCTTAAATGCATCGTTACAGTTGTTGATTAGCTAGCTAGCGAATTTTAGCCCAATTAGCATTGACATGACATGAGTCAAAACCCCTCAAAACAAGACATGGTGTCCCATGTCTTCCCTACATGGCAGCTTCTTGTCATTGTTGCTATGTGACCGTCCAGGATCATAACAACGCAGGCCATCCAGTCGTATCGATGTGTGCGTATCATTTTGGTGACTCGTCAGCCGACCCGTCCATATGGACTTGATTAAGTCCTTGTTCCCAGTGTAAGTGTATGGTTGTTAAAGTGATGTATAGATCAAACCTTACCTTTGGGCATTTTGGATCCCGGGCTGTCTCGACCATGAGGCCTTCTCCCATTCTCTCCCTGTTACACACAAAACATTCACCACTTCATTATCAAACCAGACTAAATTATACTGCAATTTACCTGCTCCAAAATAAGAACATGATTTTCATAGGTCAGACTACACTGTCAAGATATTTGACCACTGACATGACAGTACCCTAGACGGAGCAGCAGGGTACTGACATGACAGTACCCTAGACGGAGCAGCAGGGTACTGACATGACAGTATCCTAGACGGAGCAGCAGGGTACTGACATGACAGTATCCTAGACGGAGCAGCAGGGTACTGACATGACAGTATCCTAGACGGAGCAGCAGGGTACTGACATGACAGTATCCTAGACGGAGCAGCAGGGTACTGACATGACAGTATCCTAGACGGAGCAGCAGGGTACTGACATGACAGTATCCTAGACGGAGCAGCAGGGTACTGACATGACAGTACCCTAGACGGAGCAGCAGGGTACTGACATGACAGTACCCTAGACGGAGCAGCAGGGTACTGACATGACAGTATCCTAGACGGAGCAGCAGGGTACTGACATGACAGTACCCTAGACGGAGCAGCAGGGTACTGACATGACAGTACCCTAGACGGAGCAGCAGGGTACTGACATGACAGGGTACCCTAGACGGAGCAGCAGGGTACTGACATGACAGTATCCTAGACGGAGCAGCAGGGTACTGACATGACAGTATACTAGACGGAGCAGCAGGGTACTGACATGACAGTATACTAGATGGAGCAGCAGGGTACTGACATGACAGTATACTAGTCGGAGCAGCAGGGTACTGACATTACAGTACCCTAGACGGAGCAGCAGGGTACTGACATGACAGTATACTAGATGGAGCAGCAGGGTACTGACATGACAGTACACTAGTCGGAGCAGCAGGGTACTGACATTACAGTACCCTAGACGGAGCAGCAGGGTACTGACATTACAGTACCCTAGACGGAGCAGCAGGGTACTGACATGACAGTACCCTAGACGGAGCAGCAGGGTACTGACATGACAGTATCCTAGACGGAGCAGCAGGGTACTGACATGACAGTATCCTAGACGGAGCAGCAGGGTACTGACATGACAGTATACTAGATGGAGCAGCAGGGTACTGACATGACAGTATACTAGTCGGAGCAGCAGGGTACTGACATGACAGTATACTAGTCGGAGCAGCAGGGTACTGACATGACAGTACCCTAGACGGAGCAGCAGGGTACTGACATGACAGTATACTAGTCGGAGCAGCAGGGTACTGACATTACAGTATCCTAGACGGAGCAGCAGGGTACTGACATGACAGTATACTAGATGGAGCAGCAGGGTACTGACATGACAGTATACTAGATGGAGCAGCAGGGTACTGACATGACAGTATACTAGATGGAGCAGCAGGGTACTGACATGACAGTATCCTAGACGGAGCAGCAGGGTACTGACATGACAGTATACTAGACGGAGCAGCAGGGTACTGACATGACAGTATCCTAGACGGAGCAGCAGGGTACTGACATGACAGTATCCTAGACGGAGCAGCAGGGTACTGACATGACAGTATCCTAGACGGAGCAGCAGGGTACTGACATGACAGTATACTAGATGGAGCAGCAGGGTACTGACATGACAGTATACTAGATGGAGCAGCAGGGTACTGACATGACAGTACCCTAGACGGAGCAGCAGGGTACTGACATGACAGTATACTAGACGGAGCAGCAGGGTACTGACATGACAATATCCTAGACGGAGCAGCAGGGTACTGACATGAAAGGGTACTAGACGGAGCAGCAGGGTACTGACATGACAGTATCCTAGACGGAGCAGCAGGGTACTGACATGACAGTATCCTAGACGGAGCAGCAGGGTACTGACATGACAGGGTACTAGACGGAACAGCAGGGTACTGACATGACAGTGTACTAGACGGAGCAGCAGGGTACTGACATGACAGTATCCTAGACGGAGCAGCAGGGTACTGACATGACAGTATCCTAGACGGAGCAGCAGGGTACTGACATGACAGTATCCTAGACGGAGCAGCAGGGTACTGACATGACAGTATCCTAGACGGAGCAGCAGGGTACTGACATGACAGGGTACTAGACGGAACAGCAGGGTACTGACACGACAGTATCCTAGACGGAGCAGCAGGGTACTGACACGACAGTATCCTAGACGGAGCAGCAGGGTACTGACATGACAGGGTACTAGACGGAGCAGCAGGGTACTGACATGACAGTATACTAGTCGGAGCAGCAGGGTTCTGACATGACAGTATACTAGACGGAGCAGCAGGGTACTGACATGACAGTATCCTAGACGGAGCAGCAGGGTACTGACATGACAGTATACTAGACGGAGCAGCAGGGTACTGACATGACAGTATACTAGTCGGAGCAGCAGGGTTCTGACATGACAGTATACTAGACGGAGCAGCAGGGTACTGACATGACAGTATCCTAGACGGAGCAGCAGGGTACTGATATGACAGTATCCTAGACGGAGCAGCAGGGTACTGACATGACAGTATCCTAGACGGAGCAGCAGGGTACTGACATGACAGTATACTAGACGGAGCAGCAGGGTACTGACATGACAGGGTACTATACGGAGCAGCAGGGTACTGACATGACAGTATACTAGACGGAGCAGCAGGGTACTGACATGACAGGGTACTATACGGAGCAGCAGGGTACTGACATGACAGTATACTAGTCGGAGCAGCAGGGTTCTGACATGACAGTATCCTAGACGGAGCAGCAGGGTACTGACATGACAGTATCCTAGACGGAGCAGCAGGGTACTGACATGACAGTATCCTAGACGGAGCAGCAGGGTACTGACATGACAGTATCCTAGACGGAGCAGCAGGGTACTGACATGACAGTATCCTAGACGGAGCAGCAGAGTACTGACATGACAGTATCCTAGACGGAGCAGCAGGGTACTGACATGACAGTATACTAGTCGGAGCAGCAGGGTTCTGACATGACAGTATACTAGACGGAGCAGCAGGGTACTGACATGACAGTATCCTAGACGGAGCAGCAGGGTACTGACATGACAGTATCCTAGACGGAGCAGCAGGGTACTGACATGACAGTATCCTAGACGGAGCAGCAGGGTACTGACATGACAGTATACTAGACGGAGCAGCAGGGTACTGACATGACAGGGTACTATACGGAGCAGCAGGGTACTGACATGACAGTATACTAGACGGAGCAGCAGGGTACTGACATGACAGGGTACTATACGGAGCAGCAGGGTACTGACATGACAGTATACTAGTCGGAGCAGCAGGGTTCTGACATGACAGTATACTAGACGGAGCAGCAGGGTACTGACATGACAGTATCCTAGACGGAGCAGCAGGGTACTGACATGACAGTATCCTAGACGGAGCAGCAGGGTACTGACATGACAGTATCCTAGACGGAGCAGCAGGGTACTGACATGACAGTATCCTAGACGGAGCAGCAGGGTACTGACATGACAGTATACTAGTCGGAGCAGCAGGGTTCTGACATGACAGTATACTAGACGGAGCAGCAGGGTACTGACATGACAGTATACTAGTCGGAGCAGCAGGGTACTGACATTACAGTACCCTAGACGGACAGCAGGGTACTGACATTACAGTACCCTAGACGGAGCAGCAGGGTACTGACATGACAGTATCCTAGACGGAGCAGCAGGGTACTGACATGACAGTATCCTAGACGGAGCAGCAGGGTACTGACATGACAGTATCCTAGACGGAGCAGCAGGGTACTGACATGACAGTATCCTAGACGGAGCAGCAGGGTACTGACATGACAGTATACTAGATGGAGCAGCAGGGTACTGACATGACAGTATACTAGTCGGAGCAGCAGGGTACTGACATGACAGTATACTAGTCGGAGCAGCAGGGTACTGACATGACAGTACCCTAGACGGAGCAGCAGGGTACTGACATGACAGTATACTAGTCGGAGCAGCAGGGTACTGACATGACAGTATACTAGTCGGAGCAGCAGGGTACTGACATGACAGTATCCTAGACGGAGCAGCAGGGTACTGACATGACAGGGTACTAGACGGAACAGCAGGGTACTGACATGACAGTATCCTAGACGGAGTAGCAGGGTACTGACATGACAGTATCCTAGACGGAGCAGCAGGGTACTGACATGACAGGGTACTAGACGGAACAGCAGGGTACTGACATGACAGCATACTAGACGGAGCAGCAGGGTACTGACATGACAGTATCCTAGACGGAGCAACAGGGTACTGACATGACAGTATCCTAGACGGAGCAGCAGGGTACTGACATGACAGTATCCTAGACGGAGCAGCAGGGTACTGACATGACAGGGTACTAGACGGAACAGCAGGGTACTGACATGACAGTATAGTAGACGGAGCAGCAGGGTACTGACACGACAGTATCCTAGACGGAGCAGCAGGGTACTGACACGACAGTATCCTAGACGGAGCAGCAGGGTACTGACATGACAGTATACTAGTCGGAGCAGCAGGGTTCTGACATGACAGTATACTAGACGGAGCAGCAGGGTACTGACATGACAGTATCCTAGACGGAGCAGCAGGGTACTGATATGACAGTATCCTAGACGGAGCAGCAGGGTACTGACATGACAGTATCCTAGACGGAGCAGCAGGGTACTGACATGACAGTATACTAGACGGAGCAGCAGGGTACTGACATGACAGGGTACTATACGGAGCAGCAGGGTACTGACATGACAGTATACTAGACGGAGCAGCAGGGTACTGACATGACAGGGTACTATACGGAGCAGCAGGGTACTGACATGACAGTATACTAGTCGGAGCAGCAGGGTTCTGACATGACAGTATCCTAGACGGAGCAGCAGGGTACTGACATGACAGTATCCTAGACGGAGCAGCAGGGTACTGACATGACAGTATCCTAGACGGAGCAGCAGGGTACTGACATGACAGTATCCTAGACGGAGCAGCAGGGTACTGACATGACAGTATCCTAGACGGAGCAGCAGGGTACTGACATGACAGTATCCTAGACGGAGCAGCAGGGTACTGACATGACAGTATACTAGTCGGAGCAGCAGGGTTCTGACATGACAGTATACTAGACGGAGCAGCAGGGTACTGACATGACAGTATCCTAGACGGAGCAGCAGGGTACTGACATGACAGTATCCTAGACGGAGCAGCAGGGTACTGACATGACAGTATCCTAGACGGAGCAGCAGGGTACTGACATGACAGTATACTAGACGGAGCAGCAGGGTACTGACATGACAGGGTACTATACGGAGCAGCAGGGTACTGACATGACAGTATACTAGACGGAGCAGCAGGGTACTGACATGACAGGGTACTATACGGAGCAGCAGGGTACTGACATGACAGTATACTAGTCGGAGCAGCAGGGTTCTGACATGACAGTATACTAGACGGAGCAGCAGGGTACTGACATGACAGTATCCTAGACGGAGCAGCAGGGTACTGACATGACAGTATCCTAGACGGAGCAGCAGGGTACTGACATGACAGTATCCTAGACGGAGCAGCAGGGTACTGACATGACAGTATCCTAGACGGAGCAGCAGGGTACTGACATGACAGTATACTAGACGGAGCAGCAGGGTACTGACATGACAGTATACTAGACGGAGCAGCAGGGTACTGACATGACAGTATACTAGTCGGAGCAGCAGGGTACTGACATTACAGTACCCTAGACGGAGCAGCAGGGTACTGACATTACAGTACCCTAGACGGAGCAGCAGGGTACTGACATTACAGTACCCTAGACGGACAGCAGGGTACTGACATGACAGTACCCTAGGCGGGCAGCAGGGTACTGACATGACAGTATCCTAGCGGAGCAGCAGGGTACTGACATGACAGTATCCTAGACGGAGCAGCAGGGTACTGACATGACAGTATACTAGATGGAGCAGCAGGGTACTGACATGACAGTATACTAGTCGGAGCAGCAGGGTACTGACATGACAGTATACTAGTCGGAGCAGCAGGGTACTGACATGACAGTACCCTAGACGGAGCAGCAGGGTACTGACATGACAGTATACTCGTCGGAGCAGCAGGGTACTGACATTACAGTATCCTAGACGGAGCAGCAGGGTACTATACTAGATGGAGCAGCAGGGTACTGACATGACAGTATACTAGATGGAGCAGCAGGGTACTGACATGACAGTATACTAGATGGAGCAGCAGGGTACTGACATGACAGTATACTAGATGGAGCAGCAGGGTACTGACATGACAGTATCCTAGACGGAGCAGCAGGGTACTGACATGACAGTATACTAGATGGAGCAGCAGGGTACTGACATGACAGTATCCTAGACGGAGCAGCAGGGTACTGACATGACAGTATACTAGATGGAGCAGCAGGGTACTGACATGACAGTATCCTAGACGGAGCAGCAGGGTACTGACATGACAGTACCCTAGACGGAGCAGCAGGGTACTGACATGACAGTACCCTAGACGGAGCAGCAGGGTACTGACATGACAGTACCCTAGACGGAGCAGCAGGGTACTGACATGACAGTATACTAGACGGAGCAGCAGGGTACTGACATGACAATATCCTAGACGGAGCAGCAGGGTACTGACATGAAAGGGTACTAGACGGAGCAGCAGGGTACTGACATGACAGTATCCTAGACGGAGCAGCAGGGTACTGACATGACAGTATCCTAGACGGAGCAGCAGGGTACTGACATGACAGGGTACTAGACGGAACAGCAGGGTACTGACATGACAGTATACTAGACGGAGCAGCAGGGTACTGACATGACAGTATCCTAGACGGAGCAGCAGGGTACTGACATGACAGTATCCTAGACGGAGCAG
The DNA here is from genome assembly GCF_023373465.1 of Oncorhynchus keta. NCBI lineage: Eukaryota > Metazoa > Chordata > Actinopteri > Salmoniformes > Salmonidae > Oncorhynchus > Oncorhynchus keta. Next base: position 28,411 of record NW_026280537.1, read on the forward strand.
CAGGGTACTGACATGACAGTATCCTAGACGGAGCAGCAGGGTACTGACATGACAGGGTACTAGACGGAACAGCAGGGTACTGACATGACAGTATACTAGACGGAGCAGCAGGGTACTGACACGACAGTATCCTAGACGGAGCAGCAGGGTACTGACACGACAGTATCCTAGACGGAGCAGCAGGGTACTGACATGACAGTATACTAGTCGGAGCAGCAGGGTTCTGACATGACAGTATACTAGACGGAGCAGCAGGGTACTGACATGACAGTATCCTAGACGGAGCAGCAGGGTACTGACATGACAGTATCCTAGACGGAGCAGCAGGGTACTGACATGACAGTATCCTAGACGGAGCAGCAGGGTACTGACATGACAGTATACTAGTCGGAGCAGCAGGGTTCTGACATGACAGTATACTAGACGGAGCAGCAGGGTACTGACATGACAGTATCCTAGACGGAGCAGCAGGGTACTGATATGACAGTATCCTAGACGGAGCAGCAGGGTACTGACATGACAGTATCCTAGACGGAGCAGCAGGGTACTGACATGACAGTATACTAGACGGAGCAGCAGGGTACTGACATGACAGGGTACTATACGGAGCAGCAGGGTACTGACATGACAGTATACTAGACGGAGCAGCAGGGTACTGACATGACAGGGTACTATACGGAGCAGCAGGGTACTGACATGACAGTATACTAGTCGGAGCAGCAGGGTTCTGACATGACAGTATCCTAGACGGAGCAGCAGGGTACTGACATGACAGGGTACTATACGGAGCAGCAGGGTACTGACATGACAGTATACTAGTCGGAGCAGCAGGGTTCTGACATGACAGTATACTAGACGGAGCAGCAGGGTACTGACATGACAGTATCCTAGACGGAGCAGCAGGGTACTGACATGACAGTATCCTAGACGGAGCAGCAGGGTACTGACATGACAGTATCCTAGACGGAGCAGCAGGGTACTGACATGACAGTATACTAGTCGGAGCAGCAGGGTTCTGACATGACAGTATACTAGACGGAGCAGCAGGGTACTGACATGACAGTATACTAGACGGAGCAGCAGGGTACTGACATGACAGTATCCTAGACGGAGCAGCAGGGTACTGACATGACAGTATCCTAGACGGAGCAGCAGGGTACTGACATGACAGTATCCTAGACGGAGCAGCAGGGTACTGACATGACAGTATACTAGTCGGAGCAGCAGGGTACTGACATGACAGTATACTAGTCGGAGCAGCAGGGTACTGACATGACAGTATCCTAAACGGGCAGCAGGGTACTGACATGACAGTATCCTAGACGGAGCAGCAGGGTACTGACATGACAGTATCCTAGACGGAGCAGCAGGGTACTGACATGACAGTATCCTAGACGGAGCAGCAGGGTACTGACATGACAGTATCCTAGGCGGAGCAGCAGGGTACTGACATGACAGTATCCTAGACGGGCAGCAGGGTACTGACATGACAGTATCCTAGACGGAGCAGCAGGGTACTGACATGACAGTATCCTAGACGGAGCAGCAGGGTACTGACATGACAGTATCCTAGACGGAGCAGCAGGGTACTGACATGACAGTATACTAGACGGAGCAGCAGGGTACTGACATGACAGTATACTAGTCGGAGCAGCAGGGTTCTGACATGACAGTATACTAGACGGAGCAGCAGGGTACTGACATGACAGTATACTAGACGGAGCAGCAGGGTACTGACATGACAGTATCCTAGAGCGGAGCAGCAGGGTACTGACATGACAGTATCCTAGACGGAGCAGCAGGGTACTGACATGACAGTATCCTAGACGGAGCAGCAGGGTACTGACATGACAGTATCCTAGACGGAGCAGCAGGGTACTGACATGACAGTATCCTAAACGGGCAGCAGGGTACTGACATGACAGGGTACTAGACGGAACAGCAGGGTACTGACATGACAGTATAGTAGACGGAGCAGCAGGGTACTGACACGACAGTATCCTAGACGGAGCAGCAGGGTACTGACACGACAGTATCCTAGACGGAGCAGCAGGGTACTGACATGACAGTATACTAGTCGGAGCAGCAGGGTTCTGACATGACAGTATACTAGACGGAGCAGCAGGGTACTGACATGACAGTATCCCCTAGACGGAGCAGCAGGGTACTGACATGACAGTATCCTAGACGGAGCAGCAGGGTACTGACATGACAGTATCCTAGACGGAGCAGCAGGGTACTGACATGACAGTATACTAGTCGGAGCAGCAGGGTTCTGACATGACAGTATACTAGACGGAGCAGCAGGGTACTGACATGACAGTATCCTGAAAGGCGGAGCAGCAGGGTACTGATATGACAGTATCCTAGACGGAGCAGCAGGGTACTGACATGACAGTATCCTAGACGGAGCAGCAGGGTACTGACATGACAGTATACTAGACGGAGCAGCAGGGTACTGACATGACAGGGTACTATACGGAGCAGCAGGGTACTGACATGACAGTATACTAGACGGAGCAGCAGGGTACTGACATGACAGGGTACTATACGGAGCAGCAGGGTACTGACATGACAGTATACTAGTCGGAGCAGCAGGGTTCTGACATGACAGTATCCTAGACGGAGCAGCAGGGTACTGACATGACAGTATCTAGACGGAGCAGCAGGGTACTGACATGACAGTATCCTAGACGGAGCAGCAGGGTACTGACATGACAGTATCCTAGACGGGCAGCAGGGTACTGACATGACAGTATCCTAGACGGAGCAGCAGGGTACTGACATGACAGTATCCTAGACGGAGCACAGGGTACTGACATGACAGTATCCTAGACGGAGCAGCAGGGTACTGACATGACAGTATACTAGTCGGAGCAGCAGGGTTCTGACATGACAGTATACTAGACGGAGCAGCAGGGTACTGACATGACAGTATCCTAGACGGAGCAGCAGGGTACTGACATGACAGTATCCTAGACGGGCAGCAGGGTACTGACATGACAGTATCCTAGACGAGCAGCAGGGTACTGACATGACAGTATACTAGACGGAGCAGCAGGGTACTGACATGACAGGGTACTATACGGAGCAGCAGGGTACTGACATGACAGTATACTAGACGGAGCAGCAGGGTACTGACATGACAGGGTACTATACGGAGCAGCAGGGTACTGACATGACAGTATACTAGTCGGAGCAGCAGGGTTCTGACATGACAGTATACTAGACGGAGCAGCAGGGTACTGACATGACAGTATCCTAGACGGGCAGCAGGGTACTGACATGACAGTATCCTAGACGGAGCAGCAGGGTACTGACATGACAGTATCCTAGACGGAGCAGCAGGGTACTGACATGACAGTATACTAGTCGGAGCAGCAGGGTTCTGACATGACAGTATACTAGACGGAGCAGCAGGGTACTGACATGACAGTATACTAGACGGAGCAGCAGGGTACTGACATGACAGTATCCTAGACGGAGCAGCAGGGTACTGACATGACAGTATCCTAGACGGACAGCAGGGTACTGACATGACAGTATCCTAGACGGAGCAGCAGGGTACTGACATGACAGTATACTAGTCGGAGCAGCAGGGTTCTGACATGACAGTATACTAGACGGAGCAGCAGGGTACTGACATGACAGTATCCTAGACGGAGCAGCAGGGTACTGACATGACAGTATCCTAGACGGAGCAGCAGGGTACTGACATGACAGTATCCTAGACGGAGCAGCAGGGTACTGACATGACAGTACCCTAGACGGAGCAGCAGGGTACTGACATGACAGTATCCTAGACGGAGCAGCAGGGTACTGACATGACAGTACCCTAGACGGAGCAGCAGGGTACTGACATGACAGTATACTAGACGGAGCAGCAGGGTACTGACATGACAGTATCCTAGACGGAGCAGCAGGGTACTGACATGACAGTATCCTAGACGGAGCAGCAGGGTACTGACATGACAGTATACTAGTCGGAGCAGCAGGGTTCTGACATGACAGTATACTAGACGGAGCAGCAGGGTACTGACATGACAGTATACTAGACGGAGCAGCAGGGTACTGACATGACAGTATACTAGACGGAGCAGCAGGGTACTGACATGACAGTATCCTAGACGGAGCAGCAGGGTACTGACATGACAGTATACTAGACGGAGCAGCAGGGTACTGACATGACAGTATCCTAGACGGAGCAACAGGGTACTGACATGACAGTATACTAGATGGAGCAGCAGGGTACTGACATGACAGTATCCTAGACAGAGCAGCAGGGTGCGGAGCAGCAGGGTACTGACATGACAGTATCCTAGACGGAGCAGCAGGATACTGACATGACAGTATCCTAGACTGAGCAGCAGGGTACTGACATGACAGTATACTAGACGGAGCAGCAGGGTACTGACATGACAGTATACTAGACGGAGCAGCAGGGTACTGACATGACAGTATCCTAGACGGAGCAACAGGGTACTGACATGACAGTATCCTAGACGGAGCAGCAGGGTACTGACATGACAGTATCCTAGACAGAGCAGCAGGGTACTGACATGACAGTATCCTAGACGGAACAGCAGGGTACTGACATGACAGTATCCTAGACGGAGCAACAGGGTACTGACATGACAGTATCCTAAACGAACAGCAGGGTACTGACATGACAGTATCCTAGACGGAGCAGCAGGGTACTGACATGACAGTATCCTAGGCGGAGCAGCAGGGTACTGACATGACAGTATCCTAGACGGAGCAGCAGGGTACTGACATGACAGTATCCTAGACGGAGCAGCAGGGTACTGACATGACAGTATCCTAGACGGAGCAACAGGGTACTGACATGACAGTATCCTAGACGGAGCAGCAGGGTACTGACATGACAGTATCCTAGACGGAGCAGCAGGGTACTGACATGACAGTATACTAGTCGGAGCAGCAGGGTTCTGACATGACAGTATACTAGACGGAGCAGCAGGGTACTGACATGACAGTATCTAGACAGAGCAGCAGGGTACGGAGCAGCAGGGGTACTGACATGACAGTATCCTAGGCGGAGCAGCAGGATACTGACATGACAGTATCCTAGACGGAACAGCAGGATACTGACATGACAGTATCCTAGATCGAGCAGCAGGATACTGACATGACAGTATCCTAGACGGAGCAGCAGGGTACTGACATGACAGTATACTAGTCGGAGCAGCAGGGTTCTGACATGACAGTATACTAGACGGAGCAGCAGTGTACTGACATGACAGTATCCTAGACAGAGCAGCAGGGTGCGGACGGCAGGGTACTGACATGACAGTATCCTAGACGGAGCAGCAGGATACTGACATGACAGTATCCTAGACTGAGCAGCAGGGTACTGACATGACAGTATACTAAACGGAGCAGCAGGGTACTGACATGACAGTATACTAGACGGAGCAGCAGGGTACTGACATGACAGTATCCTAGACGGAGCAGCAGGGTACTGACATGACAGTATCCTAGACGGAGCAGCAGGGTACTGACATGACAGTATCCTAGACGGAGCAGCAGGGTACTGACATGACAGGGTACTAGACGGAACAGCAGGGTACTGACATGACAGTATACTAGACGGAGCAGCAGGGTACTGACATGACAGTATCCTAGACGGAGCAGCAGGGTACTGACATGACAGTATCCTAAACGGAGCAGCAGGGTACTGACATGACAGGGTACTAGACGGAACAGCAGGGTACTGACATGACAGTATACTAGATGGAGCAGCAGGGTACTGACATGACAGTATACTAGTCGGAGCAGCAGGGTTCTGACATGACAGTATACTAGATGGAGCAGCAGGGTACTGACATGACAGTATACTAGACGGAGCAGCAGGGTACTGACACGACAGTATCCTAGACGGAGCAGCAGGGTACTGACAGGACAGTATACTAGATGGAGCAGCAGGGTACTGACATGACAGTATACTAGTCGGAGCAGCAGGGTTCTGACATGAAGGTATACTAGATGGAGCAGCAGGGTACTGACATGACAGTATACTAGACGGGCAGCAGGGTACTGACACGACAGTATCCTAGACGGAGCAGCAGGGTACTGACAGGACAGTATACTAGATGGAGCAGCAGGGTACTGACATGACAGTATACTAGTGGAGCAGCAGGGTTCTGACATGACAGTATACTAGATGGAGCAGCAGGGTACTGACATGACAGTATACTAGACGGAGCAGCAGGGTACTGACACGACAGTATCCTAGACGGAGCAGCAGGGTACTGACACGACAGTATCCTAGACGGAGCAGCAGGGTACTTACATGACAGGGTACTATACGGAGCAGCAGGGTACTGACATGACAGTATACTAGTCGGAGCAGCAGGGTTCTGACATGACAGTATACTAGACGGAGCAGCAGGGTACTGACATGACAGTATCCTAGGCGGAGCAGCAGGGTACTGACATGACAGTACCCCTAGACGGAGCAGCAGGGTACTGACATGACAGTATCCTAGACGGAGCAGCAGGGTACTGACATGACAGTATACTAGTCGGAGCAGCAGGGTTCTGACATGACAGTATACTAGACGGAGCAGCAGGGTACTGACATGACAGTATCCTAGACGGAGCAGCAGGGTACTGACATAACAGTATCCTAGACGGAGCAGCAGGGTACTGACATGACAGTATACTAGACGGAGCAGCAGGGTACTGACATGACAGTATCCTAGACGGAGCAGCAGGGTACTGACATGACAGTATACTAGATGGAGCAGCAGGGTACTGACATGACAGTATACTAGATGGAGCAGCAGTGTACTGACATGACAGTATCCTAGACAGAGCAGCAGGGACGGAGCAGCAGGGTACTGACATGACAGTATCCTAGACGGAGCAGCAGGATACTGACATGACAGTATCCTAGATGGAGCAGCAGGGTACTGACATGACAGTATACTAGACGGGCAGCAGGGTACTGACATGACAGTATACTAGACGGAGCAGCAGGGTACTGACATGACAGTATACTAAACGGAGCAGCAGGGTACTGACATGACAGTATCCTAGACTGAGCAGCAGGGTACTGACATGACAGTATCCTAGACGGAGCAGCAGGGTACTGACATGACAGTATACTAGACGGAGCAGCAGGGTACTGACATGACAGTATCCTAGACGGAGCAGCAGGGTACTGACATGACAGGGTACTAGACGGAGCAGCAGGGTACTGACATGACAGGGTACTAGACGGAGCAGCAGGGTACTGACATGACAGTATACTAGTCGGAGTAGCAGGGTGCGGAGCAGCAGAGTTCTGACATGACAGTATCCTAGACGGAGCAGCAGGGTTCTGACATGACAGTATCCTAGACGGAGCAGCAGGGTACTGACATGACAGTATACTAGTCGGAGCAGCAGGGTACTGACATGACAGTATACTAGTCGGAGCAGCAGGGTACTGACATGACAGTATACTAGACGGAGCAGCAGGGTACTGACATGACAGTATACTAGTCGGAGCAGCAGGGTACTGACATGACAGTATACTAGTCGGAGCAGCAGGGTACTGACACGACAGGGTACTAGACGGAGCAGCAGGGTACTGACATGACAGTATACTAGTCGGAGCAGCAGGGTACTGACATGACAGTATCCTAGACGGAGCAGCAGGGTACTGACATGACAGTATCTTAGACGGAGCAGCAGGGTACTGACATGACAGTATCCTAGACGGAGCAGCAGGGTACTGACATGACAGTATACTAGACGGAGCAGCAGGGTACTGACATGACAGTATCCTAGACGGAGCAGCAGGGTACTGACATGACAGTATCCTAGACGGAGCAGCAGGGTACTGACATGACAGTATACTAGACGGAGCAGCAGGGTACTGACATGACAGTATACTAGACGGAGCAGCAGGGTACTGACATGACAGTATCCTAGACGGAGCAGCAGGGTACTGACATGACAGTATCCTAGACGGAGCAGCAGGGTACTGACATGACAGTATCCTAGACGGAGCAGCAGGGTACTGACATGACAGTATACTAGTCGGAGCAGCAGGGTACGGAGCAGCAGGGTTCTGACATGACAGTATACTAGTCGGAGCAGCAGGGTACTGTACTCACTTGAGGATGTTCTCCCAGATCTGGCTGTCGTAGAAGGCGTGGCTCCAGCCCATCTTGACGGTTCCCACGATGACGTTCTGTTTGAACACATCAGAACCCAGCTTCCTGTAGAGTTCCTCACAATCATCCAGAGGAATCTGGAACAGCCCCAACATGAAGGCCAGGATGGCACCTGAGGGACAGGGGTTCATCGTGTTAAGATGCCACGTGCCAAACAGGACTTTCAGATTTTAAACAAAGTATTATCCTCCCCAATGTCATGATATCCAATTGGTAGTTACAGTCTTGTCCCATCGCTGCAACTCCCGTACAGAGGGAGAGGCGAAGGTTGAGAGCCATGCGTCCTCCGAAACACGACCTCGCCAAGCCATACTGCCTCTTGACACACAGCTCGCTTAACCCGGAAGCCAGCCGAACCAACGTGTCAGAGGAAACACCATACAGCTGGCGACCGTGTCAGAGTACATGCGCCAGGCCCACCACAGGAGTCGCTAGGGTTTGCGCCAGGCCCAAACCCTCCCCTAACCCTGACGATGCTGGGACAATTGTTCTCAGGACTAGGCCTGATCTGTCTAGGAAACCAGCCCTAGTAGTGTGGAGCGATATCATGTTGTAGACAATACAGGGAGCTTGGTGAAACAGCCTACCTGTGCTGACCCCACAGATGTAGTCAAACAGCTGGTAGATGGGTTTGCCTGTCAGTGTCTGCAGTTTGTGTAGGGTCTGCAGGGCTACCAGACCCCTGGTCCCCCTCCATCGATGGCCAGGATCCGTATACCCTGGCCCTTCACAGGGTCTGTGTATCCCACCAGGGCCAGGGCCTCTCTCACTGCAGCCTGGAGCCGGGGGTCTCTGGTCTGCCTCAGACGCAACAGGCACGGGATCACCCTCTCCTGGGGGAGAAATTCACACACTTCTACATGTACCCATCTTAGTTGAATGCACTGATTGGAAGTTGGTCTATCAGTGCTTCTGCTACATGACTAAAATATGAATGTAAATATACCCACAGTGTATCTACAAGGATTGAAGTTTACATTGTCTACAGAAACAGCCCCACACCTTGACGGCCACGCCGCGTGTCTCAGGGTACTCCAGAAGATGCAGGCTAAGCTCCTCCACACGGCTGGTGTGGATGTTCATGTCTGTGGCTTTCTGGATGCCCTGCACCAAGGCTCTGGTCCTGTTGTCCATACTCACCCGGGCTATGATCTGGGATGGGAGGGCACAGAACATATCCAGGATCCTTTTTAAAAAATGTATATCACAATGAGATATAAGGTAATCATTGTGTGTAATGTTTTCCCTCTGTCCTAGATCATTGAACATGAACTTCAAACGGACAGGGTAAGACACTTCAAACGGACAGGGTAAGACACTTCAAACGGACAGGGTAAGACACTTCAAACGGACAGGGTAAGACACTTCAAACGGACAGGGTAAGACACTTCAAACGGACAGGGTAAGACACTTCAAACGGACAGGGTAAGACACTTCAAACGGACAGGGTAAGACACTTCAAACGGACAGGGTAAGACACTTCAAAATGACAGGGTATTAAAAGTGAATTTTAATTAATTCACAAGAATCATTCATTTATATGAATCAGTTTCAGTACCTTCTCTCTCTGGCTCAGCAGTAGTTTCTTGGCCCCCTCTTCAGCATTCTTCTTCTCCTCCTCAGTCTCCATCTTCTCTCCAGGCTTCCTCACAGCCGCCTCAGTAGTCTTCTCTTCAACTGCTGCTGTGACGCTCTTGGGGTCAGCTCTGAACTTACTAGGTACCAAGGGTGCTATGTAGTTGCCAAAGAATGCCTGAACATTGGGACGAGGTCAGACAGATACTGCCCAAACCCCCTTTTTTAGAGGGTGTTAGGGTGGGGGTATGGGTGACTGGGTCAGAGGAAGTACTGTCTGTGGCAGGGCTCTCTCGGGTGGGAACACCCGAGGTTCAAACGGCGGTAAGACCTCCTCCAGGGAGGAATCGGCTGTGGGGTAGCTGCCTTGCCCTGGATAGCCTTGGTCTCAGCTGCCACAGGTACTGAACGGGGATGTGGTCCCCGCTCTTAGTACTCTGATAGCGTAGACTGAGAGCAGGCTTGGAGGACATGGATGCTTGAGCATTGTCATTTAGATGGTGAGGCTTCTTGTCATCTCCTGTTGATAGACTAGTACAACTACCAAAGTAGTCGACACGTGTTGAGACAAGGTGCTGTATGTCTCGTCCATGTTGGTGGACAGGGCCTCTGGTTGGAACAGCTGTAACGTCTGCTTGGCAATGGCTGACGAGGAGCTAGCGGTGGATCTAGCCACTGATGCGGCAGGAGTTAGCCACTGATGTGGCGAGGCTCTGTTTGGGCTTGACGTTGGCCATGAAGGGTTTCTCTAAACTTGCGAGGGCTAGCGGTGGATATAGCCACTGATGCGGCGGAGTTAGCCACTGATGTGGCGAGGCTCTGTTTGGGCTTGACGTTGGCCATGAAGGGTTTCTCTAAAGCCTGAAGTGGCTGATTCTCCTTCCCCTCCTCTCCATTGTTCTGGTCCTGTCCTACTGTCTGATCCTGCTCTGGTGGCTTCATGTGTATTGCAGCAGCTGAAGGGTCACTAGCTGCCGGGGTTGGAGATGGAGTCAGAGGCTCCACTTCGGCCTGTACCTTCTCTGCATGGGCGGCTGCGGCACTGGGCTTAAGGCGGGAGATCTTGGAGAGGAGGTCGCTGCCACTTACTGCTTTAGTTACAGTGTTGAGCGTGTTCCTGATCCGCGACATGCGTCAGCTCACACCAGAGACAGGAGAGAGTTAAAATGGTATGACTGGACTACAGCCTTGCTTGTGCCAGTGATGATACGGGAATAGGACTTGATGGGTCATCTCCTTCACTTGTGTGGTCTGTGTTCAGTTAGGACAACCTCTGGAGACTGGGTCAGTTAGGACAACCTCTGGAGACTGGGTCAGTTAGGACAACCTCTGGAGACTGGGTCAGTTAGGACAACCTCTGGAGACTGGGTCAGTTAGGACAACCTCTGGAGACTGGGTCAGTTAGGACAACCTCTGGAGACTGGGTCAGTTAGGACAACCTCTGGAGACTGGGTCAGTTAGGACAACCTCTGGAGACTGGGTCAGTTAGGACAACCTCTGGAGACTGGGTCAGTTAGGACAACCCCTGGAGACTGGGTCAGTTAGGACAACCCCTGGAGACTGGGTCAGTTAGGACAACCTCTGGAGACTGGGTCAGTTAGGACAACCTCTGGAGACTGGGTCAGTTAGGACAACCTCTGGAGACTGGGTCAGTTAGGACAACCTCTGGAGACTGGGTCAGTTAGGACAACCTCTGGAGACTGGGTCAGTTAGGACAACCTCTGGAGACTGGGTCAGTTAGGACAACCTCTGGAGACTGGGTCAGTTAGGACAACCTCTGGAGACTGGGTCAGTTAGGACAACCTCTGGAGACTGGGTCAGTTAGGACAACCTCTGGAGACTGGGTCAGTTAGGACAACCTCTGGAGACTGGGTCAGTTAGGACAACCTCTGGAGACTGGGTCAGTTAGGACAACCTCTGGAGACTGGGTCAGTTCGGACAACCTCTGGAGACTGGGTCAGTTCGGACAACCTCTGGAGACTGGGTCAGTTAGGACAACCTCTGGAGACTGGGTCAGTTAGGACAACCTCTGGAGACTGGGTCAGTTAGGACAACCTCTGGAGACTGGGTCAGTTAGGACAACCTCTGGAGACTGGGTCAGTTAGGACAACCTCTGGAGACTGGGTCAGTTAGGACAACCTCTGGAGACTGGGTCAGTTAGGACAACCTCTGGAGACTGGGTCAGTTAGGACAACCTCTGGAGACTGGGTCAGTTAGGACAACCTCTGGAGACTGGGACAACCTCTGGAGACTGGGTTAGGACAACCTCTGGAGACTGGGTCAGTTAGGACAACCTCTGGAGACTGGGTCAGTTAGGACAACCTCTGGAGACTGGGTCAGTTAGGACAACCTCTGGAGACTGGGTCAGTTAGGACAACCTCTGGAGACTGGGTCAGTTAGGACAACCTCTGGAGACTGGGTCAGTTAGGACAACCTCTGGAGACTGGGTCAGTTAGGACAACCTCTGGAGACTGGGTCAGTTAGGACAACCTCTGGAGACTGGGTCAGTTAGGACAACCTCTGGAGACTGGGATCAGTTAGGACAACCTCTGGAGACTGGGTCAGTTAGGACAACCTCTGGAGACTGGGTCAGTTAGGACAACCTCTGGAGACTGGGTCAGTTAGGACAACCTCTGGAGACTGGGTCAGTTAGGACAACCTCTGGAGACTGGGTCAGTTCGGACAACCTCTGGAGACTGGGTCAGTTAGGACAACCTCTGGAGACTGGGTCAGTTAGGACAACCTCTGGAGACTGGGTCAGTTAGGACAACCTCTGGAGACTGGGTCAGTTAGGACAACCTCTGGAGACTGGGTCAGTTAGGACAACCTCTGGAGACTGGGTCAGTTAGGACAACCTCTGGAGACTGGGTCAGTTAGGACAACCTCTGGAGACTGGGTCAGTTAGGACAACCTCTGGAGACTGGGTCAGTTAGGACAACCTCTGGAGACTGGGTCAGTTAGGACAACCTCTGGAGACTGGGTCAGTTCGGACAACCTCTGGAGACTGGGTCAGTCCTCTTGGCTCTGATCCAGCATAGGTCATCTAGGAATGAAGCTGCCTCCTAGAATATCTGAGAAAGAAAGCCAATGGATGTCAGAGGACTTTGTGCAAAGTCTAGCTAAATAAACATATCATTTAGCCTAAAGTAAAACCACAATGGAGCCCCTCATTAGAATGAACAAAGGTATTTGTCCCACACAAAAAATAGATAGGGTTTGAATGGCCAACCAGTGCTATCAAATCCCCGGATGTTCCTTCTGTTCCATGGTAGCCATGGAAACCTTTCAAAACAACAACATTCGTTTTCCAGTGTAGAAAACGAATGATATCTACGGGTTTCCAAATACTTTATCAACGTAAGTTTTGATATACGAAGAGAAACACGATGGACGAGAGGCCTTCATCAAACCTAAGCTTGAGAGCATCTGAAATCGTGAAAAATGTACTGGAGAACGCACGCGGTGCCCTCGGCCACCAGCAAGTGGTGGAAGACTCCACCGAATACGAGTTTAGAAACATAGAATGGATAACTTGCAAGGACTTTACAATTGAACTGGGGAAAGTGCGAATCGAGGAGTACATCCACACATGGGAGGTGCACACCAGCTGGCTTTTTAGCCTAGTATTCCTCGAGGAGACGGATCATGAGTTTCACAAACAGTACCACTACCGGGCACAATGGAGCATCCCTACCCGACGCACCCCGATCCCCAAGGCGACTGCCAGTGTCTACTTTGTCATTGTGATTTCCAAGATCAAACCTCAGACTTTGCCCGTGGAGGTGTACTTTCTAGTGGAGTCGAACAGGCTGACACACAGGCCAGGGAAACGAGGTTCAGGGAGAAGTGGCTGAAAGACGTCATCGAGAGCAAAACGTTGCTCCAGAATACTGTCGACTTTTAGCAATGTAAACATTGGAATGGACAGCTAACGTTTCTGTGGCGAATATTCATCTCGTATGAGACACCTAACGTTACCTAGCGAGGACATTTCCAGGCCAAAGAGGAACACACGAGTCATTTACATGGGCTTGTATCAATAAAGGGACCACTGCCTTCACTGCGAAGAGTTGGAAAAAAAACATAGCTGCATATCAGCGAAACTATGTGTTTTACAACAACTCGGTCGTTTTTTTTTTTGCTAACTAGCGATACAACACAGCAGCTAGTACCTAACGTTAATTTATTTTATGCTGGGTTAGCTAACTGGCAAAGCAGCATCAGCTCGCCAATCATCATTGAGTTTACGACAGCCCATTTCAAAAGGTGTTTTGTAGATTATGATAAACACCTAGACAAATGTAACATTTCACCCAAGGAAATTACCTGAATAGTCAGCGTTTTATTGACAGATCTGCTCGCTAAGGAAAACAGGAAATGTGTAAATATACAATAGATCACGTTACGGTGCTCTGCTTCTCGATTGGCTGTTTCATAGGCACGTCAACCGCTAACCACGAGAGGGCATGCATTGACTGCTCTGTAACACTAGAGGGCAGCATTGACTGCTCTGTAACACTAGAGGGCAGCATTGACTGCTCTGTAACACTAGAGGGCAGCATTGACTGCTCTGTAACACTAGAGGGCAGCATTGACTGCTCTGTAACACTAGAGGGCAGCATTGACTGCTCTGTAACACTAGAGGGCAGCATTGACTGCTCTGTAACACTAGAGGGCAGCATTGACTGCTCTGTAACACTAGAGGGCAGCATTGACTGCTCTGTAACACTAGAGGGCAGCATTGACTGCTCTGTAACACTAGAGGGTAGCATTGACTGCTCTGTAACACTAGAGGGCAGCATTTTATGTGAGATAATCCTCCCTGTGTGAATCATTACGTTTCATTGTGGAACAGCTACAGTATTTAATTTAATTTAAATAGGAGAAAAATCATTCCGCATGACTCATTTGTATTACTTATGTTTGGCACAAATGTTTATTTCACCAATTAGAGTATGAACTAATGATTTGATCAAATCTAGATGGAGTGTGCATCCGATTGTAATCTCCAACATTCCAGCATCATGGAGAGCGACATAGCCACATACAGCCCACTACCGAAAGTAGCTAATGGTTTATCTATAACATTATTATTTCTGTTGTTAACCCAATCACAAGAGGAGGATTGTTCAATTGATAAAATACAATATCAACATGTGATGCAAATGAAATATGGATGATTTAGAGATCAGTCACTGATCATCCCATTGAGGATGTATCTATCTCTACTATGGATTATTCCATGCAGAGTCTCGTTCAACAACATGCAGTGTGAAATGTCAGCAAGGTGTGCAAATGTCAAATGAGCTCAGTGGTTTTTGCCTGTCTCTTATCTTGATACAGCATGGTTGGGAGGAACATTGACTTCAACAAAGGTAATTGGCCAAGGTCCATTCAGGTCTCATAATGGGGTGCCCACGAATTCTCACAAACCTCAATGTAAAACCACTGTCTGGATGGGTCCCAAATGGAACCTGTTCCTGTGCCTGTTCCTGTGTCTGTGCCTGTGTTTGTTCCTGTTACTGTGCCTGTTCCTGTGTTTGTTCCTGTTACTGTGTCTGTTCCTGTGTCTGTGCCTGTTCCTGTGTCTGTTCCTGTTACTGTGCCTGTGTCTGTTCCTGTTACTGTGCCTGTTACTGTGCCTGTTACTGTGTCTGTTACTGTGCCTGTGCCTGTGCCTTTGCCTGTTCCTGTGTCTGTTACTGTGTCTGTGTCTGTTACTGTGCCTGTTACTCTGTCTGTGTCTGTTACTTTGCCTGTTACTGTGTCTGTTCCTGTGTCTGTTACTGTGCCTGTTACTGTGTCTGTTACTTTGCCTGTTCCTGTTCCTGTGTCTGTTACTGTGTCTGCCTGTGCCTGTGTCTGTTCCTGTTCCTGTGCCTGTTCCTGTGTCTGTTACTGTTCCTGTGTCTGTTACTGTGCATGTTACTGTGTCTGTGCCTGTTCCCGTGTCTGTGCATGTTCCTGTGTCTTTTCCCGTGTCTGTGTCTGTTACTGTGTCTGTTACTGTGTCTGTCTGTGCCTGTGTCTGTTCCTGTTCTTGTTCCTGTTCCTGTGTCTGTTCCTGTGCCTGTTCCTGTTCCTGTTCCTGTGCCTGTGCCTGTGCCTGTGCCTGTTCCTGTTCCTGTTCCTGTGCCTGTTCCTGTTCCTGTGCCTGTTCCTGTTCCTGTGCCTGTGCCTGTGTCTGTTCCTGTTCTTGTTCCTGTGCCTGTTCCTGTGCCTGTATCTGTTCCTGTGCCTGTTCCTGTTCCTGTTCCTGTGCCTGTTCCTGTGCCTGTATCTGTTCCTGTTCCTGTTCCTGTTCCCGCTCTAAAGGTCCATAGAGTTCTCAATGTGTTTATTGGATTTCCACCCTTATTACATGACACAACAGTAGCTACATCACCAGTAGTGGGCATAGACCAGTTGAATAAATGACTCTCTGGTACAGAGTGTAATAACATGGAGGAACACAGAAACAGCCCACAGAGGCACAGTGCTGCTGGAGGAACACAGAAACAACCCACAGAGGCACAGTGCTGCTGGAGGAACACAGAAACAACCCACAGAGGCACAGTGCTGCTGGAGGAACACAGAAACAGCCCACAGAGGCACAGTGCTGCTGGAGGAACACAGAAACAGTCCACAGAGGCACAGTGCTGCTGGAGGAACACAGAAACAGTCCACAGAGGCACAGTGCTGCTGGAGGAACACAGAAACAGTCCACAGAGGCACAGTGCTGCTGGAGGAGCACAGAAACAGTCCACAGAGGCACAGTGCTGCTGGAGGAGCACAGAAACAGCCCACAGAGGCACAGTGCTGCTGGAGGAGCACAGAAACAACCCACAGAGGCACAGTGCTGCTGGAGGAACACAGAAACAACCCACAGAGGCACAGTGCTGCTGGAGGAACACAGAAACAGTCCACAGAGGCACAGTGCTGCTGGAGGAGCACAGAAACAGTCCACAGAGGCACAGTGCTGCTGGAGGAACACAGAAACAACCCACAGAGGCACAGTGCTGCTGGAGGAGCACAGAAACAACCCACAGAGGCACAGTGCTGCTGGAGGAACACAAAAACAGCCCACCGATGCACAGTGCTGCTGGAGGAACACAGAAACAACCCACAGAGGCACGGTGCTGCTGGAGGATCACAGAAACAACCCACAGAGGCACAGTGCTGCTGGAGGAACACAGAAACAACCCACAGAGGCACAGTGCTGCTGGAGGAACACAGAAACAACCCACAGAGGCACAGTGCTGCTGGAGGAACACAGAAACAACCCACAGAGGCACGGTGCTGCTGGAGGAACACAGAAACAACCCACAGAGGCACAGTGCTGCTGGAGGAACACAGAAACAACCCACAGAGGCACAGTGCTGCTGGAGGAACACAGAAACAACCCACAGAGGCACAGTGCTGCTGGAGGAACACAGAAACAACACACAGAGGCACAGTGCTGCTGGAGGAACACAGAAACAACCCACAGAGGCACGGTGCTGCTGGAGGAACACAGAAACAACCCACAGAGGCACAGTGCTGCTGGAGGAACACAGAAACAACCCACAGAGGCACAGTGCTGCTGGAGGAACACAGAAACAACCCACAGAGGCACAGTGCTGCTGGAGGAACACAGAAACAACCCACAGAGGCACAGTGCTGCTGGAGGAACACAGAAACAACCCACAGAGGCACAGTGCTGCTGGAGGAACACAGAAACAACCCACAGAGGCACGGTGCTGCTGGAGGAACACAGAAACAACCCACAGAGGCACAGTGCTGCTGGAGGAACACAGAAACAACCCACAGAGGCACAGTGCTGCTGGAGGAACACATAAACAACCCACAGAGGCACAGTGCTGCTGGAGGAACACAGAAACAGTCCACAGAGGCACAGTGCTGCTGGAGGAACACAGAAACAACCCACAGAGGCACGGTGCTGCTGGAGGAACACAGAAACAACCCACAGAGGCACAGTGCTGCTGGAGGAACACAGAAACAACCCACAGAGGCACAGTGCTGCTGGAGGAACACAGAAACAACCCACAGAGGCACAGTGCTGCTGGAGGAACACAGAAACAACCCACAGAGGCACAGTGCTGCTGGAGGAACACAGAAACAACCCACAGAGGCACGGTGCTGCTGGAGGAACACAGAAACAACCCACAGAGGCACAGTGCTGCTGGAGGAACACAGAAACAACCCACAGAGGCACAGTGCTGCTGGATATTCCTGTTGATCCTAGCTGACAAAATTAAACACAATTACATTTTTGTGTTTGTGTATATATGGATGCATGGATGTTTTATAGCAAAAACCCTCCCACTTTGTTCCATTCAAACAGTAATAACAGTTTCAATAGAGGTCATCAAAAACATACAGCAGAAGCAAACCCATTATTATGTCATATGTCATTATGTCATATATCATTATTATGTCATATGTCATCATTGTTCTGTCATCTATAGAAGAAAAGCCTTCTCTGATTATACACTGTATCCAGATTCCTGTCACAGTGCTCTGAAGTGACTCAATAGTAAACGTTGAAATTTTGTTCCTTTCTATGAAGGGCAGCAGATAATTCCATATATTAGTGGCGCAATCCAATTCAAGTTCCCCTTCCCTCTTAAAAACGACAAGTCCCCATAGCAACCAGGTCTTGCACCGTGCTCCCTGGAGCCGTATAGGTAAGGTTGATGATAGGGGTAAACAAGACACAGAGAGATGGTCAGATGTTTGGAACCGATAGATGATTCACACAGAGACTGAAACAGAAACAGAGCAAACTAGAACGCTATTTGGCCCTACACAGAGAGTACACAGCGGCAGAATACCTGACCACTGTGACTGACCCAAAATTAAGGAAAGCTTTGACTATGTACAGACTCAGTGAGCATAGCCTTGCTATTGAGAAAGGCCGCCGTAGGCAGACATGGCTCTCAAGAGAAGACAGGCTATGTGCTCACTGCCCACAAAATGAGGTGGAAACTGAGGTGCACTTCCTAACCTCCTGCCCAATGTATGACCATATTAGAGATACATATTTCCCCCAGATCACACAGATCCACAAAGAATTCGAAAACAAATCCAATTTTGAAAAACTCCCATATCTACTGGGTGAAATTCCACAGTGTGCCATCACAGCAGCAAGATTTGTGACCTGTTGCCACGAGAAAAGGGCAACCAGTGAAGAACAAACACCATTGTAAATACAACCCATATTTATGCTTATTTATTTTATCTTGTGTCCTTTAACTATTTGTACATTGTATATATATATATATATATATATATATATATATATATATAATATGACATTTGTAATGTCTTTACTGTTTTGAAACTTCTGTATGTGTAATGTTTACTGTTCATTTTTGTTGTTTTTCACCTTATATATTCACTTTGTATGTTGTCTACCTCACTTGCTTTGGCAATGTTAACACATGTTTCCCCTGCCAATAAAGCCCTTGAATTGAATTGAATTGAATTGAATTGACTGAGGATATAGAGAATCCCATGAGGTCATATAGAAGTCCATTACACTCATATGGCTTTATTGCATGACTCCAGATTCATTCTAAAGTCTATTGTACACAGTGAGCGATGCTCCACAACCTAAAGATGAATCACACTGAGTGGGGATATTGGGAATCCCAGGGGATCATAGAAGATAAAAATTGCAGTTATTGCTATGTGGTGTTACAGCGCCACTTCAGAATCATTTCAAAGTGGCCAGTGTAGCTCAGATCTACTGTATACTGTAGCTAGATACAGCTTCACTCCAGATTCATTTCAGAGTGTATTTCAGTGTAGCTCAGATCTACTGTATACTGTAGCTAGATACAGCTTTACTCCAGATTCATTTCAGAGTGTATTTCAGATCTACTGTATACTGTAGCTAGATACAGCTTTACTGCCCCACTCCAGAATCATTTCAGAGTGTATTTCAGTGTAGCTCAGATCTACTGTATACTGTAGCTAGATACAGCTTTACTGCACCACTCCAGATTCATTTCAGAGTGTATTTCAGTGTAGCTCAGATCTACTGTATACTGTAGTTAGATACAGCTTTACTGCACCACTCCAGATTAATTTCAGAGTGTATTTCAGTGTAGCTCAGATCTACTGTATACTGTAGCTAGATACAGCTTTACTGCACCACTCCAGAATCATTTCAGAGTGTATTTCAGTGTAGCTCACATCTACTGTATACTGTAGTTAGATACAGCTTTACTGCACCACTCCAGATTCATTTCAGAGTGTATTTCAGTGTAGCTCAGATCTACTGTATACTGTAGTTAGATACAGCTTTACTGCACCACTCCAGATTCATTTCAGAGTGTATTTCAGTGTAGCTCAGATCTACTGTATACTGTAGCTAGATACAGCTTTACTGCACCACTCCAGATTCATTTCAGAGTGTATTTCAGTGTAGCTCAGATCTACTGTATACTGTAGTTAGATACAGCTTTACTGCACCACTCCAGATTCATTTCAGAGTGTATTTCAGTGTAGCTCAGATCTACTGTATACTGTAGCTAGATACAGCTTTACTGCACCACTCCAGATTCATTTCAGAGTGTATTTCAGTGTAGCTCAGAGCCATTGGGGAACAACAACGATATATATATATATATTCGGCATAGAGGAAATGCTGTGTAATAGTTGATGTGTGAAGACAGAAGATGCAGCAGTGGAAACATGATAAACACTGGATGAATCATCTAAAAGGGTCTATTTCTGACTTGCTTTACGACAGCGAGCTTTAGAGCATCACTAATATATGCACATTACGTCTGTATGTATGTTGCCCTGATCACATTTCTCCCTGTCACTGAGCATGATGGGTGGCATGATGGGTGGCATGATGGGCGGCTATGAAAAGCCAACTGACATTTACTCCTGAGGTGCTGACCTGTTGCACCCTCGACAACCATTGTGACTATTATTATTTGACCCTGCTGGTCATCTATGAACTTTTGAACATCTTGGTCATGTACTGTTATAATCTCTACCTGGCACAGCCAGAAGAGGACTGGCCACCCCTCAGAGCCTGGTTTTTCTCTAGGTTTCTTCCTAGGTTCCAACCTTTTTAGGGAGTTTTTCCTAGCCACCGTGCTTCTACATCTGCATTGCTTGCGGTTTGGGGTTTCAGGCTGGGTTTCTGGACAGCACTTTGTGACATCGGCTGATGGAAGAAGGGCTTTATAAATAAATACATTTGATTGATTGATGGACGGGTGGCATAGACAGGTGGCATAGATGGGTGGCATGGACGGTTGGCATAGACAGGTGGCATGGACGGTTGGCATGGACAGGTGGCATAGATGGGTGGCATGGATGGTTGGCATAGACAGGTGACATGGACGGGTGGCATAGATGGGTGGCATGGACAGGTGGCATAGACAGGTGGCATAGACAGGTGGCATAGACAGGTGACATGGACGGTTGGCATAGATGGGTGGCATAGACGGGTGGCATAGATGGGTGGCATAGACAGGTGGCATGGACAGGTGGCATGGATGGGTGGCATGGACGGGTGGCATGGATGGGTGGCATGACCAGTGGCATGGACGTGTGGCATGGATGGGTGGCATGACCAGTGGCATGGACGTGTGGCATGGATGGGTGGCATGGATGGGTGGCATAGACGGGTGGCATGACCAGTGGCATGACCAGTGGCATGGACGTGTGGCATGGATGGGTGGCATGGATGGGTGGCATAGACGGGTGGCATGACCAGTGGCATGACCAGTGGCATGGACGGGTGGCATGGACGTGTGGCATGGATGGGTGGCATAGACGGGTGGCATGACCAGTGGCATGACCAGTGGCATGGACGTGTGGCATGGATGGGTGGCATGGATGGGTGGCATAGACGGGTGGCATGACCAGTGGCATGGACGTGTGGCATGGGCGGGTGGCATGGACGGGTGGCATGACCAGTGGCATGACCAGTGGCATGGATGGGTGGCATGACCAGTGGCATGACGGGTGGCATGGATGTGTGGCATGGCAGGTGGCATGGACAGGTGGCATGGATGGGTGGCATGGATGGATGGGTGGCATGGCAGGTGGCATGGACAGGTGGCATGGATAGGGGTAATGGCAGGTGGCATGGACAGGTGGCATGGATGGGTGGCATGGATGAGTGGCATGATGGGTGGCATGGACAGGTAGCATGATGGGTGGCTTGGACGGGTGGTATGGACAGGTGGCATGATGGGTGGCATGGACAGGAAGCATGGACAGGTGGCATGATGGGTGGCATGGACAGGTGGCATGGACAGGTGGCATGATGGGTGGCATGGACAGGAAGCATGGACAGGTGGCATGATGGGTGGCATGGACAGGAAGCATGGACAGGTGGCATGATGGGTGGCATGGACAGGTGGCATGGACAGGTGGCATGATGGGTGGCATGGACAGGAAGCATGGACAGGTGGCATGATGGGTGGCATGGACAGGAAGCATGGACAGGTGGCACGATGGGTGGCATGGACAGGTGGCATGGACAGGTGGCATGGACAGGTGGCATGGACAGGAAGCATGGACAGGTGGCATGGACAGGTGGCATGGACAGGTGGCATGGACAGGAAGCATGGACAGGTGGCATGGACAGGTGGCATGGACAGGTGGCATGGACAGGAAGCATGGACAGGTGGCATGATGGGTGGCATGATGGGTGGCATGAACTGCATAATAGACTTTATGGTACTTAACAGCACCATAAACAGTGTCGGTGTGTCCTCACACTGAAGTAGAACAGTCTTTTATTCTAGCATGATGTGGTGTGCGTCCCAAATGGCATCCTATTCCCTATATAGTGCACTACTTTTGACCAGGGCCCATAGGGTCTAAAGTAGTGCACTATGTAGGGAATTGGGTGCCATTTGGGACACAATCATGGTGTGGAGAGGTTGTGGATAATGAATAACAGCACTCAGCACACTGTAACACTCAGAAGCGAAGGATCTGCAAGCTTCTAGACACAAATCTCAGCTTCAATACATCCTGTCAGATATGTGCCTCCCTGCTGATAAGTACTGTACAAATTATATTTTCTTCACGACTGTCACAAAGGACCTGGGTGAAACAGGACAGAGAGAAGTGCTCTCACAGAGCCCAGAGTAACGGTAGAAACACATCATTTCACAATATGACATTTACCACAGTCTGCATCTCTAGGAATTCATTTTCTCCAGGAATATGAGGTGACCAGTCAATACAGATGTTGACTTGATGCTTCTAAATCGACATGGGTCATGTTGATACATGGATGCTGAGGGGAAATGCTTCTAAATCAACATGGGTCATGTTGATACATGGATGCTGAGGGGAAATGCTTCTAAATCAACATGGGTCATGTTGATACATGGATGCTGAGGGGAAATGCTTCTAAATCAACATGGGTCATGTTGATACATGGATGCTGAGGGGAAATGCTTCTAAATCAACATGGGTCATGTTGATACATGGATGCTGAGGGGAAATGCTTCTAAATCAACATGGGTCATGTTGATACATGGATGCTGAGGGGAAATGCTTCTAAATCAACATGGGTCATGTTGATACATGGATGCTGAGGGGAAATGCTTCTAAATCAACATGGGTCATGTTGATACATGGATGCTGAGGGGAAATGCTTCTAAATCAACATGGGTCATGTTGATACATGGATGCTGAGGGGAAATGCTTCTAAATCGACATGGGTCATGTTGATACATGGATGCTGAGGGGAAATGCTTCTAAATCGACATGGGTCATGTTGATACATGGATGCTGAGGGGAAATGCTTCTAAATCGACATGGGTCATGTTGATACATGGATGCTGAGGGGAAATGCTTCTAAATCGACATGGGTCATGTTGATACATGGATGCTGAGGGGAAACACCAATGTTCTTTTACATTACATTGTAAAGGATACAAGTCCTTATACCTGACTTTTATCAATCATATGAAACATGGATTCAATTGGAAAGAGTCTAGTTTAGGGGTGGATGTCGTCTGTTCCTTTTGTATTCTGTGGAAGAAAGGCTTTTCATTAGGCCCATGTGGCTGATGGTCACAAAGTACTGGTCTTTGTCTACAATTAATATTGACAGAAAATGGAAATGAGGGACATTGAAGGAAATGAATGTGCACTCACGTGTGAAGCCAGGGGAGGTGTTCATATTGAACATGTAGCCTAGATGTTCATTACACTCTGGGAAAGCGCACTGCGCATCTACCTATACAGCACATTCTGATTTCACCCGTGCATCCAGAGACATATTTAAACAGGCCTCCAGCTCTGGTGCACCTGTCGTTGCTGCCCATCTTTTCTTGGACGATGATGGCCCGTACAAAATGTCATAGACAGACGACGCTTGCAGGGTTACCCAACCACATAGCGCCGGGCGGCCAAACTGACGTTTTTTGAAGGTATGTAGCTATCAATGGAGCAGCAAATTCAGTCTTCAGGGCGAGTCGTCAGGCAAATACGACGCTGCTACCAGCTAAAGCACTTGTTGTTGCCGCGCAGAGCTACTGCGCATCATAGGCGAGAGATAGTGGCCGAATTGCCAATAGGAAAGTATTGCACCTAATTTTCTGAACATAATTAACAACGGAAAAAAATGGTAACCAAAAAATCTTGTAACTGACAATGAGTTTACAACTCAATTATAGTGGCAATGGCAGTTCGGAGCGGGAGGACGCGGGAGGAACTGATGAAACAGGTGAACACGACTTTGCGCTTATAAAAGCTGGGGTTTTGGGATTGATTTTTGTCTTAGCCACATGTGGGAATTTGTGCCTTCTGCATGCACTTTGGAGGAAGCGCAAGATGAATACAAGGACTCAACTGTTCCTTCTGCACCTGTGTTTTGCGGACCTAGTGGTCGCTTTCTTCCAAGTCCTACCGCAGCTCTGCATGGAGATTACGCACCGGTTCCGGGGCTCAGATTTCGTCTGTAGGTCGGTGAAATATCTTCAGGTGGTTGGGATGTTCGCCTCCACATACATGATAGTGGCCATGACCATAGATCGGTACCATGCGGTCTGCAAACCCATGGTGTCGTTCTTGAAGGGTTCTTTTAAGAGGTACGTCGCCATAGGCGCAGCGTGGCTGATCTCTCTGGCTTTCAGCACTCCGCAACTCTTCATCTTCTCACTCCAAGAACTAGAGGACAACCTGTATGATTGTTGGGCGACATTTATCGAACCTTGGGGTTCTAAGATATACATCAGCTGGATTACTTTATCAGTGTTTGTTCTCCCGGTTATCATCTTGCTGTACTGCCAGATTAAAATATGCACGGGGATATACTTTAACATGAAGAGAAAGGCGCTCCAGGCTTCCACGAGCGACAGGCGCACGGGCACCAAAGGGGTCTCGAGCGCGATGTTGAAGACGGTCAAAATGACATTCGTCATCATTATGGTCTACTCGATATGCTGGAGCCCCTTCTTTGTGGTCCAGTTGTGGTCTGCATGGAGTCCCAGTACAGCGCCCACAAATGGTAAATTCGATTTTATTTGTGTACCTGCTTGTCCTTTTACTACATTGTTAGGAGCACAGGTATCTAGAAGCCACAGGTATCTAGAAGCCACAGGTATCTAGAAGCCATAGAAGCCACAGGTATCTAGAAGCCACAGGTATCTAGTTTAATCACACTGATTGGCCTCCAGTTCCATTGATTTGCATGACCTTTCCCATTCTTTCTGTGGAAACCTGTAGTGTCTCTCTCTCTCTCTCTCTCTCTCTCTCTCAGGTCCATTGTTTGTCATCATCATGCTGCTTGCCAGTCTAAACAGCTGTACCAACCCCTGGATCTATCTTTACTACAGCTAGGAGACACTATGTTGGACTAGCTCTGGCCCAGGGCACTACTTTCAGCTTCACAGAAGGCTCAGCATCAGCAAGCTACACATAACACCATGGACCAGAGCTATTGATGGACCATGTGGGCAATATGGGAACTCCTCCCACTCCATTGCTTCACCTTGTACTGTATATAGCATTTCTTTGATGTCATTGAAGACGCATGGTTTAGACACATGTATATATTTTTAAATATCCTCGTTGATTCAACGTCAATATTGGTATGTCAAGCCGACCATTTTAGCTCTCAGCAGTAAGCAAATGTAATGCATATTCTGTCAAGGGGCGGCAGGGTAGAGCGTTGGACTAGTAACCGGAAGGTTGCGAGTTCAAACCCCCGAGCTGACAAGGTACATCTGTCGTTCTGCCCCTGAACAGGCAGTTAACCCACTGTTCCTAGGCCGTCATTGAAAATAAGAATTTGTTCTAAACTGACTTGCCTGGTTAAATAAAGGTAAAATAAAATATTTAAAAAAGCTAATATTCTATAAGAGGGGCAGGAACTGGAGCAGTAGAACATTTGAGGTGGCGGGACTCAGTTCCAGTGAGCTCCTGTCCTAATCAATCACTGTTTATCTGGGATGAGTTCCTGTCCTAATCAATCACTGATTATCTGGGATGAGATCCTGTCCTAATCAATCACTGATTATCTGGGATGAGTTCCTGTCCTAATCAATCACTGATTATCTGGGATGAGATCCTGTCCTAATCAATCACTGATTATCTGGGATGAGATCCTGTCCTAATCAATCACTGATTATCTGGGATGAGTTCCTGTCCTAATCAATCACTGATTATCTGGGATGAGATCCTGTCCTAATCAATCACTAATTATCTGGGATGAGCTCCTGTCCTAATCAATCACTGATTATCTGGGATGAACTCCTGTCCTAATCAATCACTGATTATCTGGGATGAGTTCCTGTCCTAATCAATCACTGATTATCTGGGATGAGTTCCTGTCCTAATCAATCACTGATTATCTGGGATGATCTCCTGTCCTAATCAATCACTGATTATCTGGGATGAGTTCCTGTCCTAATCAATCACTTATTATCTGGGATGAGATCCTGTCTTAATCAATCACTGATTATCTGGGATGAGATCCTGTCTTAATCAATCACTGATTATCTGGGATGAGTTCCTGTCCTAATCAATCACTGATTATCTGGGATGAGTTCCTGTCCTAATCAATCACTGATTATCTGGGATGAGATCCTGTCCTAATCAATCACTGATTATCTGGGATGAGCTCCTGTCCTAATCAATCACTGATTATCTGGGATGAGATCCTGTCCTAATCAATCACTGATTATCTGGGATGATATCCTGTCCTAATCAATCACTGATTATCTGGGATGAGATCCTGTCCTAATCAATCACTGATTATCTGGGATGAGCTCCTGTCCTAATCAATCACTGATTATCTGGGATGAGCTCCTGTCCTA
The DNA here is from genome assembly GCF_023373465.1 of Oncorhynchus keta. Classification (NCBI taxonomy): domain Eukaryota; kingdom Metazoa; phylum Chordata; class Actinopteri; order Salmoniformes; family Salmonidae; genus Oncorhynchus; species Oncorhynchus keta. The sequence goes on from NW_026280537.1 coordinate 55,466, forward strand.
ATCAATCACTGATTATCTGGGATGAGTTCCTGTCCTAATCAATCACTGATTATCTGGGATGAGTTCCTGTCCTAATCAATCACTGATTATCTGGGATGATCTCCTGTCCTAATCAATCACTGATTATCTGGGATGAGTTCCTGTCCTAATCAATCACTTATTATCTGGGATGAGATCCTGTCTTAATCAATCACTGATTATCTGGGATGAGATCCTGTCTTAATCAATCACTGATTATCTGGGATGAGTTCCTGTCCTAATCAATCACTGATTATCTGGGATGAGTTCCTGTCCTAATCAATCACTGATTATCTGGGATGAGATCCTGTCCTAATCAATCACTGATTATCTGGGATGAGCTCCTGTCCTAATCAATCACTGATTATCTGGGATGAGATCCTGTCCTAATCAATCACTGATTATCTGGGATGATATCCTGTCCTAATCAATCACTGATTATCTGGGATGAGATCCTGTCCTAATCAATCACTGATTATCTGGGATGAGCTCCTGTCCTAATCAATCACTGATTATCTGGGATGAGTTCCTGTCCTAATCAATCACTCTGGGATGAGATCCTGTCCTAATCAATCACTGATTATCTGGGATGAGTTCCTGTCCTAATCAATCACTCTGGGATGAGATCCTGTCCTAATCAATCACTGATTGTCTGGGATGAGATCCTGTCCTAATCAATCACTGATTATCTGGGATGAGCTCCTGTCCTAATCAATAACTGATTATCTGGGATGAGCTTCTGTCCTAATCAATCACTGATTATCTGGGATGAGATCCTGTCCTAATCAATCACTGATTATCTGGGATGAGTTCCTGTCCTAATCAATCACTGATTATCTGGGATGATTTCCTGTCCTAATCAATCACTGATTATCTGGGATGAGCTCCTGTCCTAATCAATCACTGATTATCTGGGATGAGATCCTGTCCTAATCAATCACTGATTATCTGGGATGAGCTCCTGTCCTAATCAATCACTGATTATCTGGGATGAGTTCCTGTCCTAATCAATCACTCTGGGATGAGGTCCTGTCCTAATCAATCACTGATTGTCTGGGATGACTGGCCACCAGAAAAACTATTGTGAGGAAGGATATGGGCATCGGTGAACAACGAATGGTTGCTTTGTGAGTATAATGTATATTCTTATCCCGATCTGGTCCATATATCTATTGATGTGTTTGAGCTCTGACATGTCTTTACATAGATATCTGTATGTTCTCTGTTTTGTGTAATGCAACAATAAAACACGTCTGTACATGATTTGAATAATTCACTGTGTTTCATGTTGAACATTACTCTGCTGTTGTGTTGATTGCTGCTGCCTTCTCGGCCAGGCCTCCCGTGAGACTGTGTCTCAACTGGCTTTTCCTGGTTAAATAAAGGTGAAATAAAAAGTTCCACGGGGAAGTGAAATAATTCAGTGGTTTCTGGGAAAGCACACTATCAAAGGAACAACTCCAATGACTGACATATGCTTGGGCTCTTTCCCTTCTAGCTTCAAACAAAATGGTACCGTGTGGTAAACATTTCAAAGAAATTAAGACCATTGTTACATTCAACAATGGTCCTATGGTTTTCTTTTGAAAGTACTTTTCCAATAGCAGACTCTCAGAGCTGATTTTCTTCCAGCCAAGTGATTATGACACATGCAGGCAGGGTTGGGGAGTATCTGATTACATGTAATCTGATAACCATCAGTTATGTTACAGGCAAGAATATTGTAATCAGATTACAGATGCTGTTGAAATACTAGATGATTACATCTTCCATTACTTTTAAATTAAAAAAGGATGTTTGCAGGAAAGTCTGACCACCAATCAGAGAGCACTATGATGACACACCAAATGATGACCACCAATCAGAGACTACTATGATGACACACATTTGATGGATCTATTTTGTCTTCTTCTAATGCCTCTTAAAAGGGAAAATAATCAGATTACATTACTGAGTTTGGGCAATCCACAGTTACATTACTGAGTTTGGACAATCCAAAATTACATTACTGAGTTTGGACAATCCAAAGTTACATTACTGAGTTTGGACAATCCAAAATTACATTACTGAGTTTGGACAATCCAAAATTACATTACTGAGTTTGGGCAATCCAAAATTACATTACTGAGTTTGGGCAATCCAAAGTTACATTACTGAGTTTGGGCAATCCAAAGTTACATTACTGAGTTTGGGCAATCCAAAATTACATTACTGAGTTTGGGCAATCCAAAATTACATTACTGAGTTTGGCAATCCAAAATTACATTACTGAGTTTGGGCAATCCAAAGTTACATTACTGAGTTTGGACAATCCAAAATTACATTACTGAGTTTGGACAATCCAAAATTACATTACTGAGTTTGGACAATCCAAAATTACATTACTGAGTTTGGACAATCCAAAATTACATTACTGAGTTTGGACAATCCAAAGTTACATTACCAATCCAAAGTTACATTACTGAGTTTGGACAATCCAAAGTTACATTACTGAGTTTGGACAATCCCAAAGTTTGGACAATCCAAAATTACATTACTGAGTTTGGACAATCCAAAATTACATTACTGAGTTTGGACAATCCAAAGTTACATTACTGAGTTTGGACAATCCAAAGTTACATTACTGAGTTTGGACAATCCAAAGTTACATTACTGAGTTTGGACAATCCAAAGTTTGAGGGCAATCCAAAGTTACATTACTGAGTTTGGGCAATCCAAAATTACATTACTGAGTTTGGCAACAATTACTGAGTTTGGACAATCCAAAATTACATTACTGAGCAATCCAAAATTACATTTGAGTTTGGACAATCCAAAATTACATTACTGAGTTTGGACAATCCAAAATTACATTACTGAGTTTGGGCAATCCAAAGTTACATTACTGAGTTTGACAATCCAAAGTTACATTACTGAGTTTGGCAATCCAAAATTACATTACTGAGTTTGGGCAATCCAAAGTTACATTACTGAGTTTGGGCAAGTTTCCAATCCAAAAGTTACATTACTGAGTTTGGGCAATCCAAAATTACATTACTGAGTTTGGGCAGTTTGGACAATCCAAAATTACATTACTGAGTTTGGGCAATCCAAAATTACTTTACTGAGTTTGGGCAATCCAAAATTACATTACTGAGTTTGGGCAATCCAAAGTTACATTACTGAGTTTGGGCAATCCACAGTTACATTACGGAGTTTGGGCAATCCACAGTTACATTGCTGAGTTTGGGCAATCCACAGTTACATTACTGAGTTTGGGCAATCCAAAGTTACATTACTGAGTTTGGGCAATCCACAGTTACATTACTGAGTTTGGGCAATCCAAAGTTACATTACTGAGTTTGGGCAATCCAAAGTTACATTACTGAGTTTGGGCAATCCAAAATTACATTACTGAGTTTGGACAATCCAAAGTTACATTACTGAGTTTGGGCAATCCAAAGTTACATTACTGAGTTTGGACAATCCAAAGTTACATTACTGAGTTTGGGCAATCCAAAGTTACATTACTGAGTTTGGACAATCCAAAGTTACATTACTGAGTTTGGACAATCCAAAGTTACATTACTGAGTTTGGACAATCCAAAATTACATTACTGAGTTTGGGCAATCCAAAGTTACATTACTGAGTTTGGGCAATCCAAAGTTACATTACTGAGTTTGGGCAATCCAAAATTACATTACTGAGTTTGGGCAATCCAAAGTTACATTACTGAGTTTGGACAATCCAAAATTACATTACTGAGTTTGGGCAGTTTGGACAATCCAAAATTACATTACTGAGTTTGGGCAATCCAAAATTACATTACTGAGTTTGGGCAGTTTGGACAATCCAAAATTACATTACTGAGTTTGGGCAATCCACAGTTACATTACTGAGTTTGGGCAATCCACAGTTACATTACTGAGTTTGGGCAATCCAAAGTTACATTACTGAGTTTGGGCAATCCACAGTTACATTACTGAGTTTGGGCAATCCAAAGTTACATTACTGAGTTTGGGCAATCCAAAGTTACATTACTGAGTTTGGGCAATCCAAAATTACATTACTGAGTTTGGACAATCCAAAGTTACATTACTGAGTTTGGGCAATCCACAGTTACATTACGGAGTTTGGGCAATCCACAGTTACATTACTGAGTTTGGGCAATCCACAGTTACATTACTGAGTTTGGGCAATCCAAAGTTACATTACTGAGTTTGGGCAATCCACAGTTACATTACTGAGTTTGGGCAATCCAAAGTTACATTACTGAGTTTGGGCAATCCAAAGTTACATTACTGAGTTTGGGCAATCCAAAATTACATTACTGAGTTTGGACAATCCAAAGTTACATTACTGAGTTTGGGCAATCCAAAGTTACATTACTGAGTTTGGGCAATCCAAAGTTACATTACTGAGTTTGGACAATCCAAAGTTACATTACTGAGTTTGGACAATCCAAAGTTACATTACTGAGTTTGGACAATCCAAAGTTACATTACTGAGTTTGGGCAATCCAAAGTTACATTACTGAGTTTGGGCAATCCAAAGTTACATTACTGAGTTTGGACAATCCAAAGTTACATTACTGAGTTTGGACAATCCAAAATTACATTACTGAGTTTGGGCAATCCAAAGTTACATTACTGAGTTTGGGCAATCCACAGTTACATTACTGAGTTTGGGCAATCCAAAGTTACATTACTGAGTTTGGGCAATCCACAGTTACATTACGGAGTTTGGGCAATCCACAGTTACATTACTGAGTTTGGGCAATCCACAGTTACATTACGGAGTTTGGGCAATCCAAAATTACATTACTGAGTTTGGGCAATCCAAAGTTACATTACTGAGTTTGGACAATCCAAAATTACATTACTGAGTTTGGGCAGTTTGGACAATCCAAAATTACATTACTGAGTTTGGGCAATCCAAAATTACATTACTGAGTTTGGGCAATCCAAAATTACATTACTGAGTTTGGGCAATCCAAAATTACATTACTGAGTTTGGGCAATCCAAAGTTACATTACTGAGTTTGGACAATCCAAAATTACATTACTGAGTTTGGGCAGTTTGGACAATCCAAAATTACATTACTGAGTTTGGGCAATCCAAAATTACATTACTGAGTTTGGGCAATCCAAAATTACATTACTGAGTTTGGGCAATCCAAAGTTACATTACTGAGTTTGGGCAATCCACAGTTACATTACTGAGTTTGGGCAATCCACAGTTACATTACTGAGTTTGGGCAATCCAAAGTTACATTACTGAGTTTGGGCAATCCAAAGTTACATTACTGAGTTTGGACAATCCAAAATTACATTACTGAGTTTGGGCAGTTTGGACAATCCAAAATTACATTACTGAGTTTGGGCAATCCAAAATTACTTTACTGAGTTTGGGCAATCCAAAATTACATTACTGAGTTTGGGCAATCCAAAGTTACATTACTGAGTTTGGGCAATCCACAGTTACATTACGGAGTTTGGGCAATCCACAGTTACATTACTGAGTTTGGGCAATCCACAGTTACATTACTGAGTTTGGGCAATCCAAAGTTACATTACTGAGTTTGGGCAATCCACAGTTACATTACTGAGTTTGGGCAATCCAAAGTTACATTACTGAGTTTGGGCAATCCAAAGTTACATTACTGAGTTTGGGCAATCCAAAGTTACATTACTGAGTTTGGGCAATCCAAAATTACATTACTGAGTTTGGGCAATCCAAAGTTACATTACTGAGTTTGGACAATCCAAAATTACATTACTGAGTTTGGGCAGTTTGGACAATCCAAAATTACATTACTGAGTTTGGGCAATCCAAAATTACATTACTGAGTTTGGGCAGTTTGGACAATCCAAAATTACATTACTGAGTTTGGGCAATCCACAGTTACATTACTGAGTTTGGGCAATCCACAGTTACATTACTGAGTTTGGGCAATCCAAAGTTACATTACTGAGTTTGGGCAATCCACAGTTACATTACTGAGTTTGGGCAATCCAAAGTTACATTACTGAGTTTGGGCAATCCAAAGTTACATTACTGAGTTTGGGCAATCCAAAATTACATTACTGAGTTTGGACAATCCAAAGTTACATTACTGAGTTTGGGCAATCCACAGTTACATTACGGAGTTTGGGCAATCCACAGTTACATTACTGAGTTTGGGCAATCCACAGTTACATTACTGAGTTTGGGCAATCCAAAGTTACATTACTGAGTTTGGGCAATCCACAGTTACATTACTGAGTTTGGGCAATCCAAAGTTACATTACTGAGTTTGGGCAATCCAAAGTTACATTACTGAGTTTGGGCAATCCAAAATTACATTACTGAGTTTGGACAATCCAAAGTTACATTACTGAGTTTGGGCAATCCAAAGTTACATTACTGAGTTTGGGCAATCCAAAGTTACATTACTGAGTTTGGACAATCCAAAGTTACATTACTGAGTTTGGACAATCCAAAGTTACATTACTGAGTTTGGACAATCCAAAGTTACATTACTGAGTTTGGGCAATCCAAAGTTACATTACTGAGTTTGGGCAATCCAAAGTTACATTACTGAGTTTGGACAATCCAAAGTTACATTACTGAGTTTGGACAATCCAAAATTACATTACTGAGTTTGGGCAATCCAAAGTTACATTACTGAGTTTGGGCAATCCACAGTTACATTACTGAGTTTGGGCAATCCAAAGTTACATTACTGAGTTTGGGCAATCCACAGTTACATTACGGAGTTTGGGCAATCCACAGTTACATTACTGAGTTTGGGCAATCCACAGTTACATTACGGAGTTTGGGCAATCCAAAATTACATTACTGAGTTTGGGCAATCCAAAGTTACATTACTGAGTTTGGACAATCCAAAATTACATTACTGAGTTTGGGCAGTTTGGACAATCCAAAATTACATTACTGAGTTTGGGCAATCCAAAATTACATTACTGAGTTTGGGCAATCCAAAATTACATTACTGAGTTTGGGCAATCCAAAATTACATTACTGAGTTTGGGCAATCCAAAGTTACATTACTGAGTTTGGACAATCCAAAATTACATTACTGAGTTTGGGCAGTTTGGACAATCCAAAATTACATTACTGAGTTTGGGCAATCCAAAATTACATTACTGAGTTTGGGCAATCCAAAATTACATTACTGAGTTTGGGCAATCCAAAGTTACATTACTGAGTTTGGGCAATCCACAGTTACATTACTGAGTTTGGGCAATCCACAGTTACATTACTGAGTTTGGGCAATCCACAGTTACATTACTGAGTTTGGGCAATCCAAAGTTACATTACTGAGTTTGGGCAATCCACAGTTACATTACTGAGTTTGGGCAATCCAAAGTTACATTACTGAGTTTGGGCAATCCAAAGTTACATTACTGAGTTTGGGCAATCCAAAATTACATTACTGAGTTTGGACAATCCAAAGTTACATTACTGAGTTTGGGCAATCCAAAGTTACATTACTGAGTTTGGGCAATCCAAAGTTACATTACTGAGTTTGGACAATCCAAAGTTACATTACTGAGTTTCGACAATCCAAAGTTACATTACTGAGTTTGGACAATCCAAAATTACATTACTGAGTTTGGGCAATCCAAAGTTACATTACTGAGTTTGGGCAATCCAAAGTTACATTACTGAGTTTGGGCAATCCAAAATTACATTACTGAGTTTGGGCAATCCAAAGTTACATTACTGAGTTTGGACAATCCAAAATTACATTACTGAGTTTGGGCAGTTTGGACAATCCAAAATTACATTACTGAGTTTGGGCAATCCAAAATTACATTACTGAGTTTGGGCAATCCAAAATTACATTACTGAGTTTGGGCAATCCAAAGTTACATTACTGAGTTTGGGCAATCCACAGTTACATTACTGAGTTTGGGCAATCCACAGTTACATTACTGAGTTTGGGCAATCCACAGTTACATTACTGAGTTTGGGCAATCCAAAGTTACATTACTGAGTTTGGGCAATCCACAGTTACATTACTGAGTTTGGGCAATCCAAAGTTACATTACTGAGTTTGGGCAATCCAAAGTTACATTACTGAGTTTGGACAATCCAAAGTTACATTACTGAGTTTGGGCAATCCAAAGTTACATTACTGAGTTTGGGCAATCCAAAGTTACATTACTGAGTTTGGGCAATCCAAAATTACATTACTGAGTTTGGGCAGTTTGGACAATCCAAAGTTACATTACTGAGTTTGGGCAGTTTGGACAATCCAAAGTTACATTACTGAGTTTGGGCAGTTTGGACAATCCAAATTTACATTACTGAGTTTGGGCAGTTTGGACAATCCAAATTTACATTACTGAGTTTGGGCAGTTTGGACAATCCAAAGTTACATTACTGAGTTTGGGCAGTTTGGACAATCCAAAGTTACATTACTGAGTTTGGGCAGTTTGGACAATCCAAAGTTACATTACTGAGTTTGGGCAGTTTGGACAATCCAAATTTACATTACTGAGTTTGGGCAATCCAAAGTTACATTACGGAGTTTGGGCAATCCAAATTTACATTACTGAGTTTGGGCAATCCACAGTTACATTACTGAGTTTGGGCAATCCACAGTTACATTACTGAGTTTGGGCAATCCAAAGTTACATTACTGAGTTTGGGCAGTTTGGACAATCCAAATTTACATTACTGAGTTTGGGCAGTTTGGGCAATCCAAATTTACATTACTGAGTTTGGGCAATCCACAGTTACATTACTGAGTTTGGGCAATCCAAAATTACATTACTGAGTTTGGGCAATCCAAAATTACATTACTGAGTTTGGGCAATCCACAGTTACATTACTGAGTTTGGGCAATCCAAAATTACATTACTGAGTTTGGGCAATCCACAGTTACATTACTGAGTTTGGGCAATCCAAAGTTATATTACTGAGTTTGGGCAATCCACAGTTACATTACTGAGTTTGGGCAATCCAAAATTACATTACTGAGTTTGGGCAATCCAAATTTACATTACTGAGTTTGGGCAATCCACAGTTACATTACTGAGTTTGGGCAATCCACAGTTACATTACTGAGTTTGGGCAATCCAAAATTACATTACTGAGTTTGGGCAATCCAAATTTACATTACTGAGTTTGGGCAATCCAAAATTACATTACTGAGTTTGGGCAATCCACAGTTACATTACTGAGTTTGGGCAATCCAAAGTTACATTACTGAGTTTGGGCAATCCACAGTTACATTACTGAGTTTGGGCAATCCAAAATTACATTACTGAGTTTGGACAATCCAAAGTTACATTACTGAGTTTGGACAATCCAAAATTACATTACTGAGTTTGGGCAATCCAAAGTTACATTACTGAGTTTGGGCAATCTACAGTTACATTACTGAGTTTGGGCAATCCAAAGTTACATTACTGAGTTTGGGCAATCTACAGTTACATTACTGAGTTTGGGCAATCCAAATTTACATTACTGAGTTTGGGCAGTTTGGGCAATCCAAATTTACATTACTGAGTTTGGGCAATCCACAGTTACATTACTGAGTTTGGGCAATCCAAAATTACATTACTGAGTTTGGGCAATCCACAGTTACATTACTGAGTTTGGGCAATCCAAAATTACATTACTGAGTTTGGGCAATCCAAAATTACATTACTGAGTTTGGACAATCCAAAGTTACATTACTGAGTTTGGACAATCCAAAATTACATTACTGAGTTTGGGCAATCCAAAGTTACATTACTGAGTTTGGGCAATCCACAGTTACATTACTGAGTTTGGGCAATCCAAAGTTACATTACTGAGTTTGGGCAATCCACAGTTACATTACTGAGTTTGGGCAATCCAAAGTTACATTACTGAGTTTGGGCAGTTTGGACAATCCAAAATTACATTACTGAGTTTGGGCAATCCAAAATTACATTACTGAGTTTGGGCAATCCAAAATTACATTACTGAGTTTGGGCAATCCAAAGTTACATTACTGAGTTTGGGCAATCCACAGTTACATTACTGAGTTTGGGCAATCCACAGTTACATTACTGAGTTTGGGCAATCCACAGTTACATTACTGAGTTTGGGCAATCCAAAGTTACATTACTGAGTTTGGGCAATCCACAGTTACATTACTGAGTTTGGGCAATCCAAAGTTACATTACTGAGTTTGGGCAATCCAAAGTTACATTACTGAGTTTGGGCAATCCAAAATTACATTACTGAGTTTGGACAATCCAAAGTTACATTACTGAGTTTGGGCAATCCAAAGTTACATTACTGAGTTTGGGCAATCCAAAGTTACATTACTGAGTTTGGGCAATCCAAAATTACATTACTGAGTTTGGGCAGTTTGGACAATCCAAAGTTACATTACTGAGTTTGGGCAGTTTGGACAATCCAAAGTTACATTACTGAGTTTGGGCAGTTTGGACAATCCAAATTTACATTACTGAGTTTGGGCAGTTTGGACAATCCAAATTTACATTACTGAGTTTGGGCAGTTTGGACAATCCAAAGTTACATTACTGAGTTTGGGCAGTTTGGACAATCCAAAGTTACATTACTGAGTTTGGGCAGTTTGGACAATCCAAAGTTACATTACTGAGTTTGGGCAGTTTGGACAATCCAAATTTACATTACTGAGTTTGGGCAATCCAAAGTTACATTACGGAGTTTGGGCAATCCAAATTTACATTACTGAGTTTGGGCAATCCACAGTTACATTACTGAGTTTGGGCAATCCACAGTTACATTACTGAGTTTGGGCAATCCAAAGTTACATTACTGAGTTTGGGCAGTTTGGACAATCCAAATTTACATTACTGAGTTTGGGCAGTTTGGGCAATCCAAATTTACATTACTGAGTTTGGGCAATCCACAGTTACATTACTGAGTTTGGGCAATCCAAAATTACATTACTGAGTTTGGGCAATCCAAAATTACATTACTGAGTTTGGGCAATCCACAGTTACATTACTGAGTTTGGGCAATCCAAAATTACATTACTGAGTTTGGGCAATCCACAGTTACATTACTGAGTTTGGGCAATCCAAAGTTATATTACTGAGTTTGGGCAATCCACAGTTACATTACTGAGTTTGGGCAATCCAAAATTACATTACTGAGTTTGGACAATCCAAATTTACATTACTGAGTTTGGGCAATCCACAGTTACATTACTGAGTTTGGGCAATCCACAGTTACATTACTGAGTTTGGGCAATCCAAAATTACATTACTGAGTTTGGGCAATCCAAAGTTACATTACTGAGTTTGGGCAATCCAAAGTTACATTACTGAGTTTGGGCAATCCAAAATTACATTACTGAGTTTGGACAATCCACAATTACATTACTGAGTTTGGACAATCCAAAATTACATTACTGAGTTTGGGCAGTTTGGACAATCCACAATTACATTACTGAGTTTGGGCAATCCAAAATTACATTACTGAGTTTGGGCAATCCAAAATTACATTACTGAGTTTGGGCAATCCAAAGTTACATTACTGAGTTTGGGCAATCCACAGTTACATTACTGAGTTTGGGCAATCCACAGTTACATTACTGAGTTTGGGCAATCCACAGTTACATTACTGAGTTTGGGCAATCCAAAGTTACATTACTGAGTTTGGGCAATCCACAGTTACATTACTGAGTTTGGGCAATCCAAAGTTACATTACTGAGTTTGGGCAATCCAAAGTTACATTACTGAGTTTGGGCAATCCAAAATTACATTACTGAGTTTGGACAATCCAAAGTTACATTACTGAGTTTGGGCAATCCAAAGTTACATTACTGAGTTTGGGCAATCCAAAGTTACATTACTGAGTTTGGGCAATCCAAAATTACATTACTGAGTTTGGGCAGTTTGGACAATCCAAAGTTACATTACTGAGTTTGGGCAGTTTGGACAATCCAAAGTTACATTACTGAGTTTGGGCAGTTTGGACAATCCAAATTTACATTACTGAGTTTGGGCAGTTTGGACAATCCAAATTTACATTACTGAGTTTGGGCAGTTTGGACAATCCAAAGTTACATTACTGAGTTTGGGCAGTTTGGACAATCCAAAGTTACATTACTGAGTTTGGGCAGTTTGGACAATCCAAAGTTACATTACTGAGTTTGGGCAGTTTGGACAATCCAAATTTACATTACTGAGTTTGGGCAATCCAAAGTTACATTACGGAGTTTGGGCAATCCAAATTTACATTACTGAGTTTGGGCAATCCACAGTTACATTACTGAGTTTGGGCAATCCACAGTTACATTACTGAGTTTGGGCAATCCAAAGTTACATTACTGAGTTTGGGCAGTTTGGACAATCCAAATTTACATTACTGAGTTTGGGCAGTTTGGGCAATCCAAATTTACATTACTGAGTTTGGGCAATCCACAGTTACATTACTGAGTTTGGGCAATCCAAAATTACATTACTGAGTTTGGGCAATCCAAAATTACATTACTGAGTTTGGGCAATCCACAGTTACATTACTGAGTTTGGGCAATCCAAAATTACATTACTGAGTTTGGGCAATCCACAGTTACATTACTGAGTTTGGGCAATCCAAAGTTATATTACTGAGTTTGGGCAATCCACAGTTACATTACTGAGTTTGGGCAATCCAAAATTACATTACTGAGTTTGGACAATCCAAATTTACATTACTGAGTTTGGGCAATCCACAGTTACATTACTGAGTTTGGGCAATCCACAGTTACATTACTGAGTTTGGGCAATCCAAAATTACATTACTGAGTTTGGGCAATCCAAATTTACATTACTGAGTTTGGGCAATCCAAAATTACATTACTGAGTTTGGGCAATCCACAGTTACATTACTGAGTTTGGGCAATCCAAAGTTACATTACTGAGTTTGGGCAATCCACAGTTACATTACTGAGTTTGGGCAATCCAAAATTACATTACTGAGTTTGGACAATCCAAAGTTACATTACTGAGTTTGGACAATCCAAAATTACATTACTGAGTTTGGGCAATCCAAAGTTACATTACTGAGTTTGGGCAATCTACAGTTACATTACTGAGTTTGGGCAATCCAAAGTTACATTACTGAGTTTGGGCAATCTACAGTTACATTACTGAGTTTGGGCAATCCAAATTTACATTACTGAGTTTGGGCAGTTTGGGCAATCCAAATTTACATTACTGAGTTTGGGCAATCCACAGTTACATTACTGAGTTTGGGCAATCCAAAATTACATTACTGAGTTTGGGCAATCCACAGTTACATTACTGAGTTTGGGCAATCCAAAATTACATTACTGAGTTTGGGCAATCCAAAATTACATTACTGAGTTTGGACAATCCAAAGTTACATTACTGAGTTTGGACAATCCAAAATTACATTACTGAGTTTGGGCAATCCAAAGTTACATTACTGAGTTTGGGCAATCCACAGTTACATTACTGAGTTTGGGCAATCCAAAGTTACATTACTGAGTTTGGGCAATCCACAGTTACATTACTGAGTTTGGGCAATCCAAAGTTACATTACTGAGTTTGGGCAGTTTGGACAATCCAAAATTACATTACTGAGTTTGGGCAATCCAAAATTACATTACTGAGTTTGGGCAATCCAAAATTACATTACTGAGTTTGGGCAATCCAAAGTTACATTACTGAGTTTGGGCAATCCACAGTTACATTACTGAGTTTGGGCAATCCACAGTTACATTACTGAGTTTGGGCAATCCACAGTTACATTACTGAGTTTGGGCAATCCAAAGTTACATTACTGAGTTTGGGCAATCCACAGTTACATTACTGAGTTTGGGCAATCCAAAGTTACATTACTGAGTTTGGGCAATCCAAAGTTACATTACTGAGTTTGGGCAATCCAAAATTACATTACTGAGTTTGGACAATCCAAAGTTACATTACTGAGTTTGGGCAATCCAAAGTTACATTACTGAGTTTGGGCAATCCAAAGTTACATTACTGAGTTTGGGCAATCCAAAATTACATTACTGAGTTTGGGCAGTTTGGACAATCCAAAGTTACATTACTGAGTTTGGGCAGTTTGGACAATCCAAAGTTACATTACTGAGTTTGGGCAGTTTGGACAATCCAAATTTACATTACTGAGTTTGGGCAGTTTGGACAATCCAAATTTACATTACTGAGTTTGGGCAGTTTGGACAATCCAAAGTTACATTACTGAGTTTGGGCAGTTTGGACAATCCAAAGTTACATTACTGAGTTTGGGCAGTTTGGACAATCCAAAGTTACATTACTGAGTTTGGGCAGTTTGGACAATCCAAATTTACATTACTGAGTTTGGGCAATCCAAAGTTACATTACGGAGTTTGGGCAATCCAAATTTACATTACTGAGTTTGGGCAATCCACAGTTACATTACTGAGTTTGGGCAATCCACAGTTACATTACTGAGTTTGGGCAATCCAAAGTTACATTACTGAGTTTGGGCAGTTTGGACAATCCAAATTTACATTACTGAGTTTGGGCAGTTTGGGCAATCCAAATTTACATTACTGAGTTTGGGCAATCCACAGTTACATTACTGAGTTTGGGCAATCCAAAATTACATTACTGAGTTTGGGCAATCCAAAATTACATTACTGAGTTTGGGCAATCCACAGTTACATTACTGAGTTTGGGCAATCCAAAATTACATTACTGAGTTTGGGCAATCCACAGTTACATTACTGAGTTTGGGCAATCCAAAGTTATATTACTGAGTTTGGGCAATCCACAGTTACATTACTGAGTTTGGGCAATCCAAAATTACATTACTGAGTTTGGACAATCCAAATTTACATTACTGAGTTTGGGCAATCCACAGTTACATTACTGAGTTTGGGCAATCCACAGTTACATTACTGAGTTTGGGCAATCCAAAATTACATTACTGAGTTTGGGCAATCCAAATTTACATTACTGAGTTTGGGCAATCCAAAATTACATTACTGAGTTTGGGCAATCCACAGTTACATTACTGAGTTTGGGCAATCCAAAGTTACATTACTGAGTTTGGGCAATCCACAGTTACATTACTGAGTTTGGGCAATCCAAAATTACATTACTGAGTTTGGACAATCCAAAGTTACATTACTGAGTTTGGACAATCCAAAATTACATTACTGAGTTTGGGCAATCCAAAGTTACATTACTGAGTTTGGGCAATCTACAGTTACATTACTGAGTTTGGGCAATCCAAAGTTACATTACTGAGTTTGGGCAGTTTGGACAATCCAAATTTACATTACTGAGTTTGGGCAGTTTGGGCAATCCAAATTTACATTACTGAGTTTGGGCAATCCACAGTTACATTACTGAGTTTGGGCAATCCAAAATTACATTACTGAGTTTGGGCAATCCACAGTTACATTACTGAGTTTGGGCAATCCAAAATTACATTACTGAGTTTGGACAATCCAAAGTTACATTACTGAGTTTGGACAATCCAAAATTACATTACTGAGTTTGGGCAATCCAAAGTTACATTACTGAGTTTGGGCAATCCACAGTTACATTACTGAGTTTGGGCAATCCAAAGTTACATTACTGAGTTTGGGCAGTTTGGACAATCCAAATTTACATTACTGAGTTTGGGCAGTTTGGGCAATCCAAATTTACATTACTGAGTTTGGACAATCCACAGTTACATTACTGAGTTTGGACAATCCAAAATTACATTACTGAGTTTGGGCAATCCACAGTTACATTACTGAGTTTGGGCAATCCAAAGTTACATTACTGAGTTTGGACAATCCAAAGTTACATTACTGAGTTTGGGCAATCCAAAGTTACATTACTGAGTTTGGGCAATCCAAAATTACATTACTGAGTTTGGACAATCCAAAATTACATTACTGAGTTTGGACAATCCAAAATTACATTACTGAGTTTGGACAATCCAAAGTTACATTACTGAGTTTGGACAATCCAAAGTTACATTACTGAGTTTGGACAATCCACAGTTACATTACTGAGTTTGGACAATCCAAAATTACATTACTGAGTTTGGGCAATCCAAAGTTACATTACTGAGTTTGGGCAATCCAAAGTTACATTACTGAGTTTGGACAATCCAAAATTACATTACTGAGTTTGGGCAATCCAAAGTTACATTACTGAGTTTGGACAATCCAAAATTACATTACTGAGTTTGGACAATCCAAAGTTACATTACTGAGTTTGGGCAATCCAAAGTTACATTACTGAGTTTGGGCAATCCAAAATTACATTACTGAGTTTGGGCAATCCAAAATTACATTACTGAGTTTGGGCAATCCAAAATTACATTACTGAGTTTGGGCAATCCAAAGTTACATTACTGAGTTTGGGCAATCCAATTACATTACTGAGTTTGGGCAATCCAAAATTACATTACTGAGTTTGGGCAATCCAAAATTACATTACTGAGTTTGGGCAATCCAAAGTTACATTACTGAGTTTGGGCAATCCAAAATTACATTACTGAGTTTGGACAATCCAAAGTTACATTACTGAGTTTGGACAATCCAAAATTACATTACTGAGTTTGGACAATCCAAAGTTACATTACTGAGTTTGGGCAATCCAAAATTACATTACTGAGTTTGGGCAATCCACAGTTACATTACTGAGTTTGGACAATCCAAAGTTACATTACTGAGTTTGGGCAATCCAAAATTACATTACTGAGTTTGGACAATCCAAAATTACATTACTGAGTTTGGACAATCCAAAATTACATTACTGAGTTTGGACAATCCAAAGTTACATTACTGAGTTTGGACAATCCAAAATTACATTACTGAGTTTGGGCAATCCAAAATTACATTACTGAGTTTGGGCAATCCAAAGTTACATTACTGAGTTTGGGCAATCCAAAGTTACATTACTGAGTTTGGGCAATCCAAAATTACATTACTGAGTTTGGGCAATCCACAGTTACATTACTGAGTTTGGGCAATCCAAAGTTACATTACTGAGTTTGGGCAATCCACAGTTACATTACTGAGTTTGGGCAATCCAAAATTACATTACTGAGTTTGGGCAATCCAAAGTTACATTACTGAGTTTGGGCAATCCAAAATTACATTACTGAGTTTGGGCAATCCAAAATTACATTACTGAGTTTGGGCAATCCAAAATTACATTACTGAGTTTGGGCAATCCAAAATTACATTACTGAGTTTGGGCAATCCAAAGTTACATTACTGAGTTTGGGCAATCCAAAATTACATTACTGAGTTTGGGCAATCCAAAATTACATTACTGAGTTTGGGCAATCCAAAATTACATTACTGAGTTTGGGCAATCCAAAATTACATTACTGAGTTTGGGCAATCCAAAGTTACATTACTGAGTTTGGGCAATCCAAAATTACATTACTGAGTTTGGGCAATCCAAAATTACATTACTGAGTTTGGGCAATCCAAAATTACATTACTGAGTTTGGGCAATCCAAAATTACATTACTGAGTTTGGGCAATCCAAAGTTACATTACTGAGTTTGGGCAATCCAAAATTACATTACTGAGTTTGGACAATCCACAATTACATTACTGAGTTTGGGCAATCCAAAGTTACATTACTGAGTTTGGGCAATCCAAAGTTACATTACTGAGTTTGGGCAATCCAAAATTACATTACTGAGTTTGGGCAATCCACAGTTACATTACTGAGTTTGGACAATCCAAAATTACATTACTGAGTTTGGGCAATCCACAGTTACATTACTGAGTTTGGGCAATCCAAAATTACATTACTGAGTTTGGACAATCCACAATTACATTACTGAGTTTGGGCAATCCAAAGTTACATTACTGAGTTTGGGCAATCCAAAGTTACATTACTGAGTTTGGACAATCCACAGTTACATTACTGAGTTTGGACAATCCAAAATTACATTACTGAGTTTGGGCAATCCACAATTACATTACTGATTTTGGACAATCCAAAATTACATTACTGAGTTTGGACAATCCACAATTACATTACTGAGTTTGGGCAATCCAAAATTACATTACTGAGTTTGGGCAATCCAAAATTACATTACTGAGTTTGAGCAATCCAAAGTTACATTACTGAGTTTGGGCAATCCAAAATTACATTACTGAGTTTGGGCAATCCAAAATTACATTACTGAGTTTGGGCAATCCAAAATTACATTACTGAGTTTGGGCAATCCAAAATTACATTACTGAGTTTGGGCAATCCAAAGTTACATTACTGAGTTTGGGCAATCCAAAATTACATTACTGAGTTTGGGCAATCCAAAATTACATTACTGAGTTTGGGCAATCCAAAATTACATTACTGAGTTTGGGCAATCCAAAATTACATTACTGAGTTTGGGCAATCCAAAGTTACATTACTGAGTTTGGGCAATCCAAAATTACATTACTGAGTTTGGGCAATCCAAAATTACATTACTGAGTTTGGGCAATCCAAAATTACATTACTGAGTTTGGGCAATCCAAAAGTTTACATTACTGAGTTTGGGCAATCCAAAGTTACATTACTGAGTTTGGGCAATCCAAAATTACATTACTGAGTTTGGGCAATCCACAATTACATTACTGAGTTTGGGCAATCCAAAGTTACATTACTGAGTTTGGGCAATCCAAAGTTACATTACTGAGTTTGGGCAATCCAAAATTACATTACTGAGTTTGGGCAATCCACAGTTACATTACTGAGTTTGGACAATCCAAAATTACATTACTGAGTTTGGGCAATCCACAGTTACATTACTGAGTTTGGGCAATCCAAAATTACATTACTGAGTTTGGACAATCCACAGTTACATTACTGAGTTTGGGCAATCCAAAATTACATTACTGAGTTTGGGCAATCCAAAGTTACATTACTGAGTTTGGGCAATCCAAAGTTACATTACTGAGTTTGGGCAATCCAAAATTACATTACTGAGTTTGGACAATCCACAATTACATTACTGAGTTTGGACAATCCAAAATTACATTACTGAGTTTGGACAATCCACAATTACATTACTGAGTTTGGGCAATCCACAGTTACATTACTGAGTTTGGACAATCCAAAGTTACATTACTGAGTTTGGACAATCCACAATTACATTACTGAGTTTGGACAATCCAAAATTACATTACTGAGTTTGGACAATCCACAGTTACATTACTGAGTTTGGGCAATCCACAGTTACATTACTGAGTTTGGACAATCCAAAATTACATTACTGAGTTTGGACAATCCACAATTACATTACTGAGTTTGGGCAATCCAAAGTTACATTACTGAGTTTGGACAATCCAAAGTTACATTACTGAGTTTGGACAATCCAAAATTTGAGATCATTCATAAATTGTTTCATCCATAGTATGTTAACAATTTGTAAATTATTAATAATCTACAATTAATGTACTTATTTGTCAACCTAAATTATTGTCAACATAAGATTATTGATAATGTATGTGTTAATGGTTGATTAATGGTTTGACTCAACATGTATTTACATATTTATAAATGTATTTATATACAGTATGTCATGAATGGTATATTTATTCATTGTTAATGAGTACATTTATAAATGTGAGAACATTTACTTACTAATACCTCAGTTGATGATTAATTTAAATCCTTATAAACCATTTACTAATTATTAAAACTATTTTGCAGCCCCTCAATGAGTTGCTTTAGCATTACCTAGCCTATCATGCTGACAAAAATGCAGTTTAATGAAAAACGAGCAGTATTTAAATCTTCTGAGTTTTGTGGCTTGGATAATGGGATAATTAGGAGTACAAACAACACCTTCTATTCACGGATGGACGTACGTTTTTCAAGTCAAAACCCTCATCCGTCCCGGAGGTGAAAACATATTGGACAGTTATGATTTGAAGGCAGACTGAACTTCAAGTTGAGTCTTGGCTAACTAAACACAGTAACATAGAGTACCAGTCTAAAGTCTGGACACACCTACTCATTCAAGAGTTTTTTCTTCATTTCTACTATTTTCTACATTGGAGAATAATAGTGAAGACATAAAAACTATGAAATAACACATATGTAGTAACCAGAAAAGTGTTAAAACAAATCAAAATATAATTTATACTTGAGCTTCTTCAAAGTAGCCACCCTTTGCCTTGATGACCGCTCTACACACTCTTGGCCTTCTCTCAACAAGCTTCATGAGATAGTCACCCTTTGTCCTGATGACCGCTCTACACACTATTGGCATTCTCTCAACCAGCTTCATGAGGTAGTCACCCTTTGCCTTGATGACAGCTCTGCACACTATTGGCCTTCTCTCAACCAGCTTCATGAGGTAGTCACCATTTGCCTTGATGACCGCTCTACACACTCTTGGCATTCTCTAAACCAGCTTCATGAGGTAGTCACCCTTTGTCTTGATGACCGCTCTACACACTATTGGCATTCTCTAAACCAGCTTCATGAGGTAGTCACCATTTGCCTTGATGACCGCTCTACACACTCTTGGCCTTCTCTCAACCAGCTTCATGAGGTAGTCACCCTTTGTCTTGATGACCGCTCTACACACTATTGGCATTCTCTAAACCAGCTTCATGAGGTAGTCACCCTTTGTCTTGATGACAGCTCTACACACTATTGGCATTCTCTAAACCAGCTTCATGAGGTAGTCACCCTTTGCCTTGATGACAGCTCTGCACACTATTGGCATTCTCTCAACCAGCTTCATGAGGTAGTCACCCTTTGTCTTGATGACCGCTCTACACACTATTGGCATTCTCTAAACCAGCTTCATGAGCTTCAGGACCGTGCCTTCATGATAAATTCATGAACTTCTTTGAGGAAAAGATTATGATTATTAGAAAGCAAATTACGGACTCCTCTTTAAACCTGCGTATTCCTCCAAACCTCAGTTGTCCTGAGTCTGCACAACTCTGCCAGGACCTAGGATCAAGAGAGACGCTCAAGTGTTTTAGTACTATATCTCTTGACACAATGATGAAAATAATCATGGCCTCTAAACCTTCAAGCTGTATACTGGACCCTATTCCAACTAAACTACTGAAAGAGCTGCTTCCTGTGCTTGGCCCTCCTATGTTGAACATAATAAACGGCTCTCTATCCACTGGATGTGTACCAAACTCACTAAAAGTGGCAGTAATAAAGCCTCTCTTGAAAAAGCCAAACCTTGACCCAGAAAATATAAAAAACTATCGGCCTATATCGAATCTTCCATTCCTCTCAAAGATTTTAGAGAAGGCTGTTGCGCAGCAACTCACTGCCTTCCTGAAGACAAACAATGTATACGAAATGCTTCAGTCTGGTTTTAGACCCCATCATAGCACTGAGACGGCACTTGTGAAGGTGGTAAATGACATTTTAATGGCATCGGACCGAGGCTCTGCATCTGTCCTCGTGCTCCTAGACCTTAGTGCTGCTTTTGATACCATCGATCACCACATTCTTTTGGAGAGATTGGAAACCCAAATTGGTCTACACGGACAAGTTCTGGCCTGGTTTAGATCTTATCTGTCGGAAAGATATCAGTTTGTCTCTGTGAATGGTTTGTCCTCTGACAAATCAACTGTACATTTCGGTGTTCCTCAAGGTTCTGTTTTAGGACCACTATTGTTTTCACTATATATTTTACCTCTTGGGGATGTTATTCGAAAACATAATGTAAACTTTCACTGCTATGCGGATGACACACAGCTGTACATTTCAATGAAACATGGTGAAGCCCCAAAATTGCCCTCGCTAGAAGCATGTGTTTCAGACATAAGGAAGTGGATGGCTGCAAACTTTCTACTATTAAACTCGGACAAAACAGAGATGCTTGTTCTAGGTCCCAAGAAACAAAGAGATCTTCTGTTGAATCTGACAATTAATCTTAATGGTTGTACAGTCGTCTCAAATAAAACTGTGAAGGACCTCGGCGTTACTCTGGACCCTGATCTCTCTTTTGAAGAACATATCAAGACCATTTCGAGGACAGCTTTTTTCCATCTACGTAACATTGCAAAAATCAGAAACTTTCTGTCCAAAAATGATGCAGAAAAATTAATCCATGCTTTTGTCACTTCTAGGTTAGACTACTGCAATGCTCTATTTTCCGGCTACCCGGATAAAGCACTAAATAAACTTCAGTTAGTGCTAAATACGGCTGCTAGAATCCTGACTAGAACCAAAAAATTTGATCATATTACTCCAGTGCTAGCCTCTCTACACTGGCTTCCTGTCAAAGCAAGGGCTGATTTCAAGGTTTTACTGCTAACCTACAAAGCATTACATGGGCTTGCTCCTACCTACCTCTCTGATTTGGTCCTGCCGTACATACCTACACGTACGCTACGGTCACAAGACGCAGGCCTCCTAATTGTCCCTAGAATTTCTAAGCAAACAGCTGGAGGCAGGGCTTTCTCCTATAGAGCTCCATTTTTATGGAACGGTCTGCCTACCCATGTCAGAGACGCAAACTCGGTCTCAACCTTTAAGTCTTTACTGAAGACTCATCTCTTCAGTGGGTCATATGATTGAGTGTAGTCTGGCCCAGGAGTGGGAAGGTGAACGGAAAGGCTCTGGAGCAACGAACCGCCCTTGCTGTCTCTGCCTGGCCGGTTCCCCTCTTTCCACTGGGATTCTCTGCCTCTAACCCTGTTACGGGG
The DNA here is from genome assembly GCF_023373465.1 of Oncorhynchus keta. Taxonomy (NCBI): domain Eukaryota; kingdom Metazoa; phylum Chordata; class Actinopteri; order Salmoniformes; family Salmonidae; genus Oncorhynchus; species Oncorhynchus keta. The sequence continues at coordinate 78,080 of NW_026280537.1, forward strand.
CTGAGTCACTGGCTTGCTGGGGCTCTCTCGTGCCGTCCCTGGGGGGGTGCGTCACCTGGGTGGGTTGATTCACTGTTGTGGTCGGCCTGTCTGGGTTGCCCCCCTTGGGTTGTACCGTGGCGGAGATCTTTGTGGGCTATACTCGGCCTTGTCTCAGGATGGTAAGTTGGTGGTTGAAGATATCCCTCTAGTGGTGTGGGGGATGTGCTTTGGCAAAGTGGGTGGGGTTATATCCTTCCTGTTTGGCCCTGTCCGGGGTGTCCTCGGATGGGGCCACAGTGTCTCCTGACCCCTCCTGTCTCAGCCTCCAGTATTTATGCTGCAGTAGTTTATGTGTCGGGGGGCTAGGGTCAGTTTGTTATATCTGGAGTACTTCTCCTGTCCTATTCGGTGTCCTGTGTGAATCTAAGTGTGCGTTCTCTAATTCTCTCCTTCTCTCTTTCTTTCTCTCTCTCGGAGGACCTGAGCCCTAGGACCATGTCCCAGGACTACCTGACATGAGGACTCCTTGCTGTCCCCAGTCCACCTGGCCATGCTCCTGCTCCAGTTTCAACTGACCTGAGCCCTAGGACCGTGCCCCAGGACTACCTGACATGAAGGCTCCTTGCTGTCCCCAGTCCACCTGACTGTGCTGCTGCTCCAGTTTCAACTGTTCTGCCTTATTATTATTCGACCATGCTGGTCATTTATGAACATTTGAACATCTTGGTCATGTTCTGTTATAATCTCTACCCGGCACAGCCAGAAGAGGACTGGCCACCCCACATAGCCCGGTTCCTCTCTAGGTTTCTTCCTAGGTTTTGGCCTTTCTAGGGAGTTTTTCCTAGCCACCGTGCTTTTACACCTGCATTGTTTGCTGTTTGGGGTTTTAGGCTGGGTTTCTGTACAGCACTTTGAGATATCAGCTGATGTACGAAGGGCTATATAAATAAATTTGATTTGATTTGATTTGATTTGATGAGGTAGTCACCCTTTGTCTTGATGACAGCTCTGCACACTCTTGGCATTCTCTAAACCAGCTTCATGAGGTAGTCACCCTTTGTCTTGATGACAGCTCTGCACACTATTGGCATTCTCTCAACCAGCTTCATGAGGTAGTCACCCTTTGCCTTGATGACAGCTCTGCAATTGTAAACAGTGTATAGCCTTAAAACATGGTTAAACATATAGTTCTCCCTCAGCTTTTTACCAAAACAGTGGTGGGGTGCTGCTTTAATATAGTTTATAAAGACCCACTGTTCCTAAGACAGGACTCCTACATGTTACTGTATGTGCTGTACTGTAGGGTTTATTATTCTACATGTTACAGTTAGATTACCGTGCCTGTCATTCACCTGCCTTTATAGAATTAACTGAAGTTAGATTACCTCACCTGCCTTTATAGAATTAACTGAAGTTAGATTACCGTGCCTGTCATTCACCTGCCTTTATAGAATTAACTGAAGTTAGATTACCTCACCTGCCTTTATAGAATTAACTGAAGTTAGATTACCTCACCTGCCTTTATAGAATTAACTGAAGTTAGATTACCTCACCTGCCTTTATAGAATTAACTGAAGAACCATGTTGTTAATTTACTTGATGAACAAGCCTCAATTAGCCTTGATGGACACCTACTGAGCATTCAATACAAAATCAATTAAGAGACTTCTCTCCCAGCCAATCAGTCCCAATTACAGATGATTTCTAATGAACAATGATGGGAACACCTGTCAGTAACCACAGGTTTGTTTACTTGGCTCGTCTTGTACTGCAAACAAACATTCAATTTGGACTCTTCGTTGGCTTCTGTGGTTCAGAGTGGTTACTGTGGGGCTTTTGTGTCTCCATGGCAATTTTAGGCTAAGCTATATTAGTATAATATATGCCATTTAGCTGACGCTTTTATCCAAAGCGACTTACAGTCATGTGTGCATACATTCTACGTATGGGTGGTCCCGGGAATCGAACCCACTACCCTGGCGTTACAAGCGCCATGCTCTACCAACTGAGCCACAGAAGGACCACAGTATGTCTTGGGAGTGGTTATGGCCACTCCTCCCTGTTGACACTGTAGTGGTTCTAAGTGTGCTTGTGAGTTAGCAAGAGTGAGGGAGACAGACAGAGAGAGAGAGAGAGAGAGAGAGAGAGAGAGAGAGAGAGAGAGAGAGAGAGAGAGAGAGAGAGAGAGAGAGAGACTGTAGTGGTCCTCAGACCCTTCTTTAGTCCCTCTGTGTTCAGACATGTCATCCTCTATCTCCAGGAGACCAACAGCTCTGTGATCAGACATGTCATCCTCTATCTCCAGGAGACCAACAGCTCTGTGATCAGACATGTCATCCTCCATCTCCAGGAGATCAACAGCTCTGTGATCAGACATGTCATCCTCTATCTCCAGGAGACCAACAGCTCTGTGATCAGACATGTCATCCTCCATCTCCAGGAGAGACCAACAGCTCTGTGTTCAGACATGTCATCCTCCATCTCCAGGAGAGACCAACAGCTCTGTGATCAGACATGTCATCCTCCATCTCCAGGAGAGACCAACAGCTCTGTGTTCAGACATGTCATCCTCCATCTCCAGGAGAGACCAACAGCTCTGTGATCAGACATGTCATCCTCCATCTCCAGGAGAGACCAACAGCTCTGTGTTCAGACATGTCATCCTCCATCTCCAGGAGAGATCAACAGCTCTGTGATCAGACATGTCATCCTCCATCTCCAGGAGACCAACAGCTCTGTGATCAGACATGTCATCCTCCATCTCCAGGAGACCAACAGCTCTGTGATCAGACATGTCATCCTCCATCTCCAGGAGAGACCAACAGCTCTGTGATCAGACATGTCATCCTCCATCTCCAGGAGAGACCAACAGCTCTGTGATCAGACATGTCATCCTCCATCTCCAGGAGAGACCAGCAGCTCTGTGTTCAGACATGTCATCCTCCATCTCCAGGAGAGATCAACAGCTCTGTGATCAGACATGTCATCCTCCATCTCCAGGAGACCAACAGCTCTGTGATCAGACATGTCATCCTCCATCTCCAGGAGACCAACAGCTCTGTGATCAGACATGTCATCCTCCATCTCCAGGAGAGACCAACAGCTCTGTGTTCAGACATGTCATCCTCCATCTCCAGGAGAGATCAACAGCTCTGTGATCAGACATGTCATCCTCCATCTCCAGGAGAGATCAACAGCTCTGTGATCAGACATGTCATCCTCCATCTCCAGGAGAGATCAACAGCACTGTGTTCAGACATGTCATCCTCTATCTCCAGGAGAGACCAACAGCTCTGTGATCAGACATGTCATCCTCCATCTCCAGGAGAGACCAACAGCTCTGTGATCAGACATGTCATCCTCTATCTCCAGGAGAGACCAACAGCTCTGTGATCAGACATGTCATCCTCTATCTCCAGGAGAGACCAACAGCTCTGTGTTCAGACATGTCATCCTCTATCTCCAGGAGACCAACAGCTCTGTGTTCAGACATGTCATCCTCTATCTCCAGGAGACCAACAGCTCTGTGTTCAGACATGTCATCCTCCATCTCCAGGAGACCAACAGCTCTGTGTTCAGACATGTCATCCTCTATCTCCAGGAGAGATCAACAGCTCTGTGTTCAGACATGTCATCCTCTATCTCCAGGAGAGACCAACAGCTCTGTGATCAGACATGTCATCCTCTATCTCCAGGAGACCAACAGCTCTGTGATCAGACATGTCATACTCTATCTCCAGGAGACCAACAGCTCTGTGATCAGACATGTCATCCTCTATCTCCAGGAGACCAACAGCTCTGTGTTCAGACATGTCATCCTCTATCTCCAGGAGACCAACAGCTCTGTTATCGGACATGTCATCCTCCATCTCCAAGAGAGACCAACAGCTCTGTGATCAGACATGTCATCCTCCATCTCCAGGAGAGACCAACAGCTCTGTGATCAGACATGTCATCCTCTATCTCCAGGAGAGACCAACAGCTCTGTTATCGGACATGTCATCCTCCATCTCCAGGAGAGACCAACAGCTCTGTGATCAGACATGTCATCCTCCATCTCCAGGAGAGACCAACAGCTCTGTGATCAGACATGTCATCCTCTATCTCCAGGAGAGACCAGCAGCTCTGTGATCAGACATGTCATCCTCCATCTCCAGGAGACCAACAGCTCTGTGTTCAGACATGTCATCCTCTATCTCCAGGAGACCAACAGCTCTGTGATCAGACATGTCATCCTCTATCTCCAGGAGACCAACAGCTCTGTGTTCAGACATGTCATCCTCTATCTCCAGGAGAGACCAACAGCTCTGTGATCAGACATGTCATCCTCCATCTCCAGGAGAGACCAACAGCTCTGTGTTCAGACATGTCATCCTCTATCTCCAGGAGACCAACAGCTCTGTGATCAGACATGTCATCCTCCATCTCCAGGAGACCAACAGCTCTGTGATCAGACATGTCATCCTCCATCTCCAGGAGAGACCAACAGCTCTGTGATCAGACATGTCATCCTCCATCTCCAGGAGAGACCAACAGCTCTGTGATCAGACATGTCATCCTCCATCTCCAGGAGAGACCAACAGCTCTGTGATCAGACATGTCATCCTCCATCTCCAGGAGAGACCAACAGCTCTGTGATCAGACATGTCATCCTCTATCTCCAGGAGAGACCAACAGCTCTGTGATCAGACATGTCATCCTCCATCTCCAGGAGAGACCAACAGCTCTGTGATCAGACATGTCATCCTCCATCTCCAGGAGAGACCAACAGCTCTGTGTTCAGACATGTCATCCTCCATCTCCAGGAGAGACCAACAGCTCTGTGATCAGACATGTCATCCTCCATCTCCAGGAGAGACCAACAGCTCTGTGTTCAGACATGTCATCCTCCATCTCCAGGAGAGACCAACAGCTCTGTGATCAGACATGTCATCCTCCATCTCCAGGAGAGACCAACAGCTCTGTGTTCAGACATGTCATCCTCCATCTCCAGGAGAGATCAACAGCTCTGTGATCAGACATGTCATCCTCCATCTCCAGGAGACCAACAGCTCTGTGATCAGACATGTCATCCTCCATCTCCAGGAGACCAACAGCTCTGTGATCAGACATGTCATCCTCCATCTCCAGGAGAGACCAACAGCTCTGTGTTCAGACATGTCATCCTCCATCTCCAGGAGAGATCAACAGCTCTGTGATCAAACATGTCATCCTCCATCTCCAGGAGAGATCAACAGCTCTGTGATCAGACATGTCATCCTCCATCTCCAGGAGAGATCAACAGCACTGTGTTCAGACATGTCATCCTCTATCTCCAGGAGAGACCAACAGCTCTGTGATCAGACATGTCATCCTCCATCTCCAGGAGAGACCAACAGCTCTGTGATCAGACATGTCATCCTCTATCTCCAGGAGAGACCAACAGCTCTGTGATCAGACATGTCATCCTCTATCTCCAGGAGAGACCAACAGCTCTGTGTTCAGACATGTCATCCTCTATCTCCAGGAGAGACCAACAGCTCTGTTATCGGACATGTCATCCTCCATCTCCAGGAGAGACCAACAGCTCTGTGATCAGACATGTCATCCTCCATCTCCAGGAGAGACCAACAGCTCTGTGATCAGACATGTCATCCTCTATCTCCAGGAGAGACCAGCAGCTCTGTGATCAGACATGTCATCCTCCATCTCCAGGAGACCAACAGCTCTGTGTTCAGACATGTCATCCTCTATCTCCAGGAGACCAACAGCTCTGTGATCAGACATGTCATCCTCTATCTCCAGGAGACCAACAGCTCTGTGTTCAGACATGTCATCCTCTATCTCCAGGAGAGACCAACAGCTCTGTGATCAGACATGTCATCCTCCATCTCCAGGAGAGACCAACAGCTCTGTGTTCAGACATGTCATCCTCTATCTCCAGGAGACCAACAGCTCTGTGATCAGACATGTCATCCTCCATCTCCAGGAGACCAACAGCTCTGTGATCAGACATGTCATCCTCCATCTCCAGGAGAGACCAACAGCTCTGTGATCAGACATGTCATCCTCCATCTCCAGGAGAGACCAACAGCTCTGTGATCAGACATGTCATCCTCCATCTCCAGGAGAGACCAACAGCTCTGTGATCAGACATGTCATCCTCCATCTCCAGGAGAGACCAACAGCTCTGTGATCAGACATGTCATCCTCTATCTCCAGGAGAGACCAACAGCTCTGTGATCAGACATGTCATCCTCCATCTCCAGGAGAGACCAACAGCTCTGTGATCAGACATGTCATCCTCCATCTCCAGGAGAGACCAACAGCTCTGTGTTCAGACATGTCATCCTCCATCTCCAGGAGAGACCAACAGCTCTGTGATCAGACATGTCATCCTCCATCTCCAGGAGAGACCAACAGCTCTGTGTTCAGACATGTCATCCTCCATCTCCAGGAGAGACCAACAGCTCTGTGATCAGACATGTCATCCTCCATCTCCAGGAGAGACCAACAGCTCTGTGTTCAGACATGTCATTCTCCATCTCCAGGAGAGATCAACAGCTCTGTGATCAGACATGTCATCCTCCATCTCCAGGAGACCAACAGCTCTGTGATCAGACATGTCATCCTCCATCTCCAGGAGACCAACAGCTCTGTGATCAGACATGTCATCCTCCATCTCCAGGAGAGACCAACAGCTCTGTGTTCAGACATGTCATCCTCCATCTCCAGGAGAGATCAACAGCTCTGTGATCAAACATGTCATCCTCCATCTCCAGGAGAGATCAACAGCTCTGTGATCAGACATGTCATCCTCCATCTCCAGGAGAGATCAACAGCACTGTGTTCAGACATGTCATCCTCTATCTCCAGGAGAGACCAACAGCTCTGTGATCAGACATGTCATCCTCCATCTCCAGGAGAGACCAACAGCTCTGTGATCAGACATGTCATCCTCTATCTCCAGGAGAGACCAACAGCTCTGTGATCAGACATGTCATCCTCTATCTCCAGGAGAGACCAACAGCTCTGTGTTCAGACATGTCATCCTCTATCTCCAGGAGACCAACAGCTCTGTGTTCAGACATGTCATCCTCTATCTCCAGGAGACCAACAGCTCTGTGTTCAGACATGTCATCCTCCATCTCCAGGAGACCAACAGCTCTGTGTTCAGACATGTCATCCTCTATCTCCAGGAGAGACCAACAGCTCTGTGTTCAGACATGTCATCCTCTATCTCCAGGAGAGACCAACAGCTCTGTGATCAGACATGTCATCCTCCATCTCCAGGAGAGACCAACAGCTCTGTGTTCAGACATGTCATCCTCTATCTCCAGGAGACCAACAGCTCTGTGATCAGACATGTCATCCTCCATCTCCAGGAGACCAACAGCTCTGTGATCAGACATGTCATCCTCCATCTCCAGGAGAGACCAACAGCTCTGTGATCAGACATGTCATCCTCCATCTCCAGGAGAGACCAACAGCTCTGTGATCAGACATGTCATCCTCCATCTCCAGGAGAGACCAACAGCTCTGTGATCAGACATGTCATCCTCCATCTCCAGGAGAGACCAACAGCTCTGTGATCAGACATGTCATCCTCTATCTCCAGGAGAGACCAACAGCTCTGTGATCAGACATGTCATCCTCCATCTCCAGGAGAGACCAACAGCTCTGTGATCAGACATGTCATCCTCCATCTCCAGGAGAGACCAACAGCTCTGTGTTCAGACATGTCATCCTCCATCTCCAGGAGAGACCAACAGCTCTGTGATCAGACATGTCATCCTCCATCTCCAGGAGAGACCAACAGCTCTGTGTTCAGACATGTCATCCTCCATCTCCAGGAGAGACCAACAGCTCTGTGATCAGACATGTCATCCTCCATCTCCAGGAGAGACCAACAGCTCTGTGTTCAGACATGTCATTCTCCATCTCCAGGAGAGATCAACAGCTCTGTGATCAGACATGTCATCCTCCATCTCCAGGAGACCAACAGCTCTGTGATCAGACATGTCATCCTCCATCTCCAGGAGACCAACAGCTCTGTGATCAGACATGTCATCCTCCATCTCCAGGAGAGACCAACAGCTCTGTGTTCAGACATGTCATCCTCCATCTCCAGGAGAGATCAACAGCTCTGTGATCAAACATGTCATCCTCCATCTCCAGGAGAGATCAACAGCTCTGTGATCAGACATGTCATCCTCCATCTCCAGGAGAGATCAACAGCACTGTGTTCAGACATGTCATCCTCTATCTCCAGGAGAGACCAACAGCTCTGTGATCAGACATGTCATCCTCCATCTCCAGGAGAGACCAACAGCTCTGTGATCAGACATGTCATCCTCTATCTCCAGGAGAGACCAACAGCTCTGTGATCAGACATGTCATCCTCTATCTCCAGGAGAGACCAACAGCTCTGTGTTCAGACATGTCATCCTCTATCTCCAGGAGACCAACAGCTCTGTGTTCAGACATGTCATCCTCTATCTCCAGGAGACCAACAGCTCTGTGTTCAGACATGTCATCCTCCATCTCCAGGAGACCAACAGCTCTGTGTTCAGACATGTCATCCTCTATCTCCAGGAGAGACCAACAGCTCTGTGTTCAGACATGTCATCCTCTATCTCCAGGAGAGACCAACAGCTCTGTGTTCAGACATGTCATCCTCTATCTCCAGGAGACCAACAGCTCTGTTATCGGACATGTCATCCTCCATCTCCAGGAGAGACCAACAGCTCTGTGATCAGACATGTCATCCTCCATCTCCAGGAGAGACCAACAGCTCTGTGATCAGACATGTCATCCTCTATCTCCAGGAGAGACCAACAGCTCTGTTATCGGACATGTCATCCTCCATCTCCAGGAGAGACCAACAGCTCTGTGATCAGATATGTCATCCTCCATCTCCAGGAGAGACCAACAGCTCTGTGATCAGACATGTCATCCTCTATCTCCAGGAGACCAACAGCTCTGTGTTCAGACATGTCATCCTCTATCTCCAGGAGAGACCAAAACTCTGTGATCAGACATGTCATCCTCCATCTCCAGGAGAGACCAACAGCTCTGTGTTCAGACATGTCATCCTCTATCTCCAGGAGACCAACAGCTCTGTGATCAGACATGTCATCCTCCATCTCCAGGAGACCAACAGCTCTGTGATCAGACATGTCATCCTCCATCTCCAGGAGAGACCAACAGCTCTGTGATCAGACATGTCATCCTCCATCTCCAGGAGAGACCAACAGCTCTGTGATCAGACATGTCATCCTCCATCTCCAGGAGAGACCAACAGCTCTGTGATCAGACATGTCATCCTCCATCTCCAGGAGAGACCAACAGCTCTGTGATCAGACATGTCATCCTCTATCTCCAGGAGAGACCAACAGCTCTGTGATCAGACATGTCATCCTCCATCTCCAGGAGAGACCAACAGCTCTGTGATCAGACATGTCATCCTCCATCTCCAGGAGAGACCAACAGCTCTGTGTTCAGACATGTCATCCTCCATCTCCAGGAGAGACCAACAGCTCTGTGATCAGACATGTCATCCTCCATCTCCAGGAGAGACCAACAGCTCTGTGTTCAGACATGTCATCCTCCATCTCCAGGAGAGACCAACAGCTCTGTGATCAGACATGTCATCCTCCATCTCCAGGAGAGACCAACAGCTCTGTGTTCAGACATGTCATTCTCCATCTCCAGGAGAGATCAACAGCTCTGTGATCAGACATGTCTTCCTCCATCTCCAGGAGACCAACAGCTCTGTGATCAGACATGTCATCCTCCATCTCCAGGAGACCAACAGCTCTGTGATCAGACATGTCATCCTCCATCTCCAGGAGAGACCAACAGCTCTGTGTTCAGACATGTCATCCTCCATCTCCAGGAGAGATCAACAGCTCTGTGATCAAACATGTCATCCTCCATCTCCAGGAGAGATCAACAGCTCTGTGATCAGACATGTCATCCTCCATCTCCAGGAGAGATCAACAGCACTGTGTTCAGACATGTCATCCTCTATCTCCAGGAGAGACCAACAGCTCTGTGATCAGACATGTCATCCTCCATCTCCAGGAGAGACCAACAGCTCTGTGATCAGACATGTCATCCTCTATCTCCAGGAGAGACCAACAGCTCTGTGATCAGACATGTCATCCTCTATCTCCAGGAGAGACCAACAGCTCTGTGTTCAGACATGTCATCCTCTATCTCCAGGAGACCAACAGCTCTGTGTTCAGACATGTCATCCTCTATCTCCAGGAGACCAACAGCTCTGTGTTCAGACATGTCATCCTCCATCTCCAGGAGACCAACAGCTCTGTGTTCAGACATGTCATCCTCTATCTCCAGGAGAGACCAACAGCTCTGTGATCAGACATGTCATCCTCTATCTCCAGGAGAGACCAACAGCTCTGTGTTCAGACATGTCATCCTCTATCTCCAGGAGACCAACAGCTCTGTGTTCAGACATGTCATCCTCTATCTCCAGGAGACCAACAGCTCTGTGTTCAGACATGTCATCCTCCATCTCCAGGAGACCAACAGCTCTGTGTTCAGACATGTCATCCTCTATCTCCAGGAGAGACCAACAGCTCTGTGTTCAGACATGTCATCCTCTATCTCCAGGAGAGACCAACAGCTCTGTGATCAGACATGTCATCCTCCATCTCCAGGAGAGACCAACAGCTCTGTGTTCAGACATGTCATCCTCTATCTCCAGGAGACCAACAGCTCTGTGATCAGACATGTCATCCTCCATCTCCAGGAGACCAACAGCTCTGTGATCAGACATGTCATCCTCCATCTCCAGGAGAGACCAACAGCTCTGTGATCAGACATGTCATCCTCCATCTCCAGGAGAGACCAACAGCTCTGTGATCAGACATGTCATCCTCCATCTCCAGGAGAGACCAACAGCTCTGTGATCAGACATGTCATCCTCCATCTCCAGGAGAGACCAACAGCTCTGTGATCAGACATGTCATCCTCTATCTCCAGGAGAGACCAACAGCTCTGTGATCAGACATGTCATCCTCCATCTCCAGGAGAGACCAACAGCTCTGTGATCAGACATGTCATCCTCCATCTCCAGGAGAGACCAACAGCTCTGTGTTCAGACATGTCATCCTCCATCTCCAGGAGAGACCAACAGCTCTGTGATCAGACATGTCATCCTCCATCTCCAGGAGAGACCAACAGCTCTGTGTTCAGACATGTCATCCTCCATCTCCAGGAGAGACCAACAGCTCTGTGATCAGACATGTCATCCTCCATCTCCAGGAGAGACCAACAGCTCTGTGTTCAGACATGTCATTCTCCATCTCCAGGAGAGATCAACAGCTCTGTGATCAGACATGTCATCCTCCATCTCCAGGAGACCAACAGCTCTGTGATCAGACATGTCATCCTCCATCTCCAGGAGACCAACAGCTCTGTGATCAGACATGTCATCCTCCATCTCCAGGAGAGACCAACAGCTCTGTGTTCAGACATGTCATCCTCCATCTCCAGGAGAGATCAACAGCTCTGTGATCAAACATGTCATCCTCCATCTCCAGGAGAGATCAACAGCTCTGTGATCAGACATGTCATCCTCCATCTCCAGGAGAGATCAACAGCTCTGTGTTCAGACATGTCATCCTCTATCTCCAGGAGAGACCAACAGCTCTGTGATCAGACATGTCATCCTCCATCTCCAGGAGAGACCAACAGCTCTGTGATCAGACATGTCATCCTCTATCTCCAGGAGAGACCAACAGCTCTGTGATCAGACATGTCATCCTCTATCTCCAGGAGAGACCAACAGCTCTGTGTTCAGACATGTCATCCTCTATCTCCAGGAGACCAACAGCTCTGTGTTCAGACATGTCATCCTCTATCTCCAGGAGACCAACAGCTCTGTGTTCAGACATGTCATCCTCCATCTCCAGGAGACCAACAGCTCTGTGTTCAGACATGTCATCCTCTATCTCCAGGAGAGACCAACAGCTCTGTGTTCAGACATGTCATCCTCTATCTCCAGGAGAGACCAACAGCTCTGTGATCAGACATGTCATCCTCTATCTCCAGGTGACCAACAGCTCTGTGATCAGACATGTCATACTCTATCTCCAGGAGACCAACAGCTCTGTGATCAGACATGTCATCCTCTATCTCCAGGAGACCAACAGCTCTGTGTTCAGACATGTCATCCTCTATCTCCAGGAGACCAACAGCTCTGTTATCGGACATGTCATCCTCCATCTCCAGGAGAGACCAACAGCTCTGTGATCAGACATGTCATCCTCCATCTCCAGGAGAGACCAACAGCTCTGTGATCAGACATGTCATCCTCTATCTCCAGGAGAGACCAACAGCTCTGTTATCGGACATGTCATCCTCCATCTCCAGGAGAGACCAACAGCTCTGTGATCAGATATGTCATCCTCCATCTCCAGGAGAGACCAACAGCTCTGTGATCAGACATGTCATCCTCTATCTCCAGGAGAGACCAGCAGCTCTGTGATCAGACATGTCATCCTCCATCTCCAGGAGACCAACAGCTCTGTGTTCAGACATGTCATCCTCTATCTCCAGGAGACCAACAGCTCTGTGATCAGACATGTCATCCTCCATCTCCAGGAGAGATCAACAGTCAGGCTTAACATGAAGCTTGAGTGATCATTAAAGAATGCCCTGGTATGTCCATCTAATCCCTTCACATACATTAAAAGCACAGTCTCAGAGATAGATTGGATGTCTTCATGTGTGCATCCCAAATGGCTCCCTATTCCCCACATAGGGTTCTGGTCATAAGTAGGGCACTATAAAGGGAAGAGGGTGCCATTTGGGACATAACCATGGTGAATAAATTGGATGTCTTCGTGTCTCATCTCCTCCACCCTCGGCGGGTCGGTAACAACCGGATGCATCTGGTTTTCAGGGGAAATAGGAAGAGTCTGTGACGGGACTTCCGCTTTAGGACGTCAACAAGGCTCCATCTTGACTCCTCCTCCACATTTATTGGATTGGTTCAACAGTGCAGAAGAGAACCTCCCCCGACAGTACATTCTTCTCATCAGGACCAGAGAGAAACGCCCGCTGCGTCAGGTTACGTATGTGCATGAAACACGTGGAACAGCGCCATGACTCAATTGAACCAATAATGATCGTGTAAATACTTCCAGAAAACACTTATTTTTTTCTGGAGTCATTTGTCTCAAATGAAAATCAAAAACGACTGACCTGTTCTGACAACACCATGCATAATGCATGTTTATACTTTACACTCGAGGTGATTAGTAGCTTGCCTTCAACTACTAGAAGTATACTCTATGTTTGAATGGACATAACACAGTGGATGGATGCTTCATTTAGCATTAGCCTTTCACAAACAACAATAATAATACCATCAAGAGACTTATCACTCTGAAATGAAATTAGACTCTAAGTACAGAACAAACAATGGCCCCATTAAGTCTGTTTGTTTAGAGTCTTGACTAATGCGTTGGAAAAATGCACCTCATTTATTCACACGAGTCGTTCAGGCAAGTGCAGTCAGGGAGCGTGTTCCAAATGGGCCATAGTAGTGTGTTATACAGCCCCTTAGGGAAGCAGACCAGGACTCGGGTCGCAGGGATGGAAGGCGTTTGTCTCAGGGGATGGAGGCAGAAAGATGCAGGGGTGAATCTAACGAATGTTGACGTAGTCGTGCAGCGAAGTCAACGGGAGACTAAGTGAACATTTGGCATCTAATGAGCCTTTAGAAAGGTCGGCTATGACGAGTGCATCAGCATATAATTATCATTGATAAAAATGGACCTGACAAACCACTTGTCTTTTGTTATGACTGTGGCTACAATTAAAGTAAGTGCTTTTCTAAGGCAAAAAGTCAGTGCTTAGATGTTCAGTTCAAACATACCTGGAGTTCTTCCTGTATCCACACAAACCCTGTGAATCGGCTGCTGCTCCAGAAACCTGGATCAATGAGTTAGCAGCTAACTGTCCAACACAGCCTGAAATAACTTCACAGTTCTGAAGTTTCCAATAAAAACAATATTTCCAATAAAAACAACCAATAAAAAAATAGCTTTCTTAATCAACCAGAACATCAACAGTTACATGTGGCTGCTAATCAAAGTTAGCTGTCTAAGTTAATCATCCTGCTTTCTGAAATATCCCTCTGGGTTGGTGCAGTGCAGACATAACAGCTGCCCGATGGCAGTTTGCATTCTGCATAGGATCTAGGATACAAACAGGATGAGACTATCACTTGGCAACAGACAGAGCTGCAGTCAGATGACCAGGAGAGAGCCTAAAGGCAGAAGAGTGAGGAGCAAAATCAGATTGCCATTTTGAGGGCCATGTTCTAATGTAATATAAAGTTCATTAGATGTGTTTACGAACACAAAGGTACTGCATTGAAACACACAAGCACAGCAATTAACATCTGGAATTGAATAAATATTGTTTTCCTATGACCGACATGATTGGTTGTTGTGTCCTTGTATTTGTGCTGCTGCTACATTCTATTGGACAGACACAGAACAAGGGCGTGGGCCAATCATCTAGAGCCAAGGACAGGACCTATAGGCCAATCTTTACATGATCAAAGTCAACCTATATGATTTTAAACCGTCAGTGAAGTCCCCAGCTTCTTCATTACTGCTCAAAAGTTCTTCTCGGATATCAATAACATTGCTGTGAAGTTGACTTTGTAGCATTGCAGACTAGTAATCAATCAGTCATCTCAGTGTACATGCTGTTCTTTTTACCCGAGATCAATAAACTGGGGAAGTGACAATGTCGTGTGTCTTCAGAGTGGCTCTGTGAGGCGTGTGACGTTTCTCTTATAGATCTCAGGTCAAAATAACAGCGTGTCGTCTACACTGTGATTAGAGCTCCCTTCATCTCACAATAGCCTACAAGCAGCCCTTCCTACAAGCAGCCCTTCTATTCTATTCTGCTACATGTATCTGCTATATCTCTCTACTGTTGCTCCTATGGAATGCTCGTGGTTTGCTCACATTATGTTTCACTACAAGTGATGTGAAATGAAACGGTCAGTTCTGGTTCGAGGTTACGCCACGTTCATAACAACTGTCAACTTGGAAATCTCAGACTTCAGTGCGTTCAAAACATCTGTGAATTCAGATTAAAACGAGCTCCGAGCTCTGGGAAAAATAGCTTTGAACGGTCGTTTCGAATTCCAAGTCGGGGACTCAGGCCTCTGAAGCCCGGGGAAGTCTGAAGCCGGGGACTCAGGTCTCTGAAGCCCGGGGACTCAGGCCTCTGAAGCCCGGGGACTCAGGCCTCTGAAGCCCGGGGACTCAGGCCTCTGAAGCCCGGGGACTCAGGCCTCTGAAGCCCGGGGACTCAGGCCTCTGAAGCCCGGGGACTCAGGCCTCTGAAGCCCGGGGACTCAGGCCTCTGAAGCCAGGGAAGCCCGGGGACTCAGGCCTCTGAAGCCCCGGGGACTCCATAAAATATAAGGTCAAATCATGATGTCAGATCCACAGGTAGGAAGGTGGGAGCTCCAGAAGGAGTCGGAGCTAGAACCCCCAGCTGCATAAAGCTCCAACATGAAGATCACTGACGTCATGATTTGACCAGTTGTCTTGAAAGCACCATCAGTTTCATCATGACACGTGTGATGTCATTGCCAGTGCTTTGATAAAAGGGTTGCAGGTAATGTAAGCCATCTCCATCAAGAAAGAGGACCGCAGTGTTGCATTTTCATTGATGAGAAATCAGTTGACCATTTAATTTCTTTATGGAAAGAAGTAGAGGACGTCCAACCAATGGGAGTCAAGGAGCAACCAGTTACATCATCAAAAAGGTGCAAAGCTTGGTTAACATTCAAATATATTATTTTATTTGAGAAAGCATTAAAAGCTTGACGTTTCGGCGTTCAATGGTCTTCACCAGAACCGGTTCATTTATCAGAACCTGTCTATTTAAGGCAATCGATGAAGGCCCGAAACGTCAAACTTTTAATAGTTGCTTGAATACATTTTGTCTTTTGAATAGTGAACAAAGCATTGCACCTTTTCCTATTCAACTATTGAATTAGAACCAAGAAGATGCACCTAAAACGGTGTAGTCGTCTCAGTCACTCAGATACTTACTGCAGGCTGCTTGTTATTATCCTAATAAATATAAAACATTAGTGAAAAACACATGCCTTTTCATACATTAATAACCAGCAAAGTAAGGATCCGTATGACCGCACAGTAGATTTGATAGATAGAATACTATACCATTCAATGATATAGATTTGATATGATATCTGAATACTATACCATTCAATAAAACAAGCAGCCAACTGTAGCACAGTAGATTTGATATGAGATACAAATACTATACCATTGAATAAAACAAGCAGCCAACTGTAGACAGTAGATTTGATATGATATCTGAATACTATACCATTCAATAAAACAAGCAGCCAACTGTAGCACAGTAGATTTGATATGAGATACAAATACTATACCATTGAATAAAACAAGCAGCCAACTGTAGCACAGTAGATTTGATATGATATCTGAATACTATACCATTGAATAAAACAAGCAGCCATCTGTAGCACAAGAATAGGGAATATCACTTCCCTTAAAACGCTCCAAATTACACGACTAATATTGACAATATGTCAGTCAGTGATGTCGAAACATGAAACAGTAGTGCATCGTGCCAGGGCCTGTCCTAAAGACACAGTGCCACCTAGTGGAGACAAACGGAAGGACTAGAACGAGCTGGAGAACAGATTCTAGCCTTGTCAACGCTCTTTGAGAAGGGCCTCACTACTAGTAAGTAATATAACTCTGGTGAAACATGTAAACAGATAAGAAATAAGTACAAGTGATTGAGACTGTAATAACTATACAAAATACATCTCATTAGAAAGACTGTTGTTAATGGAAACAAAGCACTACGGTTAAGACATCAGAGCAACGCAGAAGTAATATAGTCCTCCAGTAATTTCTGCTTGTCTTTTAAAACAATGTTGATCTTCTTCAGATGTGCCATCTCGATCTCAAGCGATCGTATTTTAGCCACGGTGCTTTCCTCTCTCCTATCCAGCTCCATGATCTTGGTGTGGAGGCTGGCTGTCTTCCTCCACAGCTGTTCCTGGTCCGTGTCCTGTTTGGAGTAGGAGTGCTCGTACACAGAGATGTGTCCCCCCTCCTCCACCCACTCCTCCCTCCGCAGCTCCAGAGGGAAGATCCTAAATGTCTGACCGAGGGCGTCCACCGTGGCTTCACATTCAGACAAATGGCCGACAGGGACGAGGGATTCACAGCAGAGCACAGTCACAGTGGAGTCCAGTGTATCCAGCTGCTGCAGTGTCTGTGTCTCACCAGACAGGTTCAAGCATGAGGCTGTCAGTATCCCACCACTGTCTCCAGATAGTTCTCTGTTCACCTCACACACTGCAGCCTGGGTCTCTGAGAGCATCACCTCCCCCAGGACCATTTCACTAGGAGTAGAGGCCTCTGTGTCTGAAACAAGCGTTCTTTCATATAACAGTGTAGTGACCGTAGATTCACTGGCATCCTCAGGGTTAAGGACAGGAGTGACACTCACCACGACTGGTTCCACTCTGACTGTCCTTTTCAGAATCAGAGGTGTATTCTTGCCAGGAGGGGAGGGGGAGCGGATGAGTTCAATGTTGGCGTCGCATATCCTGGTTTTGGGCTTGGTGGTGTTCTTACTGGTGGAAACGGTTTTATCTGCATCCTGAGGGGAAAGAGTGATGATTAAACACAAGCAGAAATCATGCTGTCATAATATAGACATGTATAGTGCTGTAATTTATGTATTTTTATTTGGGGGGATTTGTGTGTATTATTTTGTATTATTAGGTTACTGCATTGTTGGATCTAGAAATTAAAGCGTTTCACTGCAAAATATGTTGTACGACCAATACAATTTGATGTTGAACTTTAATCAATTCCAGGGATGGTACAATTCAAAATCAAGGCAGTCAACTTAAAAAACTATTAAAAATGTGAAAAAACAGCATCTATTTTCAATGACTTCTCAATAAACTGAGGAGTAGAAGCTATTCATTTCAAAACTTTTTTTTCCATTTTGAATTTTTCATTAAAATAAATTCCTGAATCGACTGCCTTCAAATTGAATTGACCCCAGCCCCGATGAATCCCAAAGAAAATATCCCGACACAATGCTTTGTACACTGCAATGACGATCCGTGTAAAATGCATGATCAAACTAATGTGAAACTCTTAATAGCTGTCACTTTTCTGCTAATTTTGTTGTGTGTCACAGAAGGGGTGTCTGTCTACTTACATCGTGTGTGTGAGGGAAGATGGTAGGGAAGGCCGTGTGTTTCAGGTACCGGATCCCCCATCGCAGGTCAAAGCAGTCCTCAGTGAAATGTTCACTACACAGGTACTGGTGTCTGCTGGGGTCCACTCCTCTCGCTTCATGTTGTCTACCCATATCTGCAGCCTGACCTCATCTTGCAAAGGGAACCTGTGGGAGGAGACAATACAAACATGTTGTTAAGACAGCTACATTTGTTGACATGCCCTAATTCAATTTGTCAGCCCCATCCAAATTCTCAAGATTACATACAAAGCATTGCTTCTGTAACGTTACTAGTGTTTCAGCCTAGGCTGAAGACCAAGAAACACAATATTAACAAATGCAGCACCAGTCATTCGTCAATTGTTATACACAATGGTAAAGAAAGGAGGCTTTGTGTTTTTCTATGACAGCTAACTATTTGTTCTGAGGGCACTGCTGGATACACAACGCTAGCCATCAACCAATATGAGCATGCTCGTTAAGCTAGCTAGGAGTAGGACTGTATCTGCACATAGAAACGTGATGGGAAAATAATAGATACCGTACGGGTAAAAGCTTATTCTCTTGTTTTCTTTAGAGGGTGTTCCTCCACGATTTTTGCAAAGTTTTACAGCACAGTAACGGGGCATATTTCACCTGAAAATACATTAAACGTCTGTACGCGGAAGTCTTTCTGTCTTCCTCTACTGTATGGCTGCGGCAGAGAAGAGAGTTGCTGCGGCACGTAAGTTGTGGCTCAGTGTCCAAATGACACTGCCCTCTAGCGCTTGGCGGTGGAACTGCCATTCTGCATTTAGATTACAGTTTTTACAATCACTTTAGCACTAATTTCGGAACCTTGATGTCATTTTTCAAAACTCTATACACAAAACACACAACTAATGATCAAAATGCAAACTTTTCAAAACACTTTTTCCAATTGCTTGGATACAATACACATAAAGCTAAGAGCATTTGTTCATTGAACTAAAATCACCTGTTCAAAATGAGACAACTTGACATCAAAGTATTACCATTTCAAAATGCAATTCACACATTACATCTGAGATGACTGTCTATTCATTTCATTACAATGATCTAACTATCAATTCACACATTACATCTGAGATGACTGTCTATTCATTTCATTACAATGATCTAACTATCAATTGATACAACTGCTCAAAATGATGAGTAACAGTTGCATTACTCTTAATGCAGAGTTTTATGGAAACTGACAAACAATATTCCATGTTTAGATCATGAAAGTTTCGGGATAATGAGATCCATTGACACCAATTACCGTGGAACATGAACTAATTGTGCTACATTATCTATGGATGTAATATTTCATCATCATTATTTATCAGACACTGTTTCTATGGTCCCATGTACCACTTTTCCAGACCATGTTTTCAGATCTGACATTACTGTACACTCACCAGCCACTTTATTAGGTACACCTATCGAGTACTGGGTAGGACCCCCTTTTGCTTCCACAACAGCCTGAATTATTCACGGTGTTGTACATTAAGAGATGCCATTCTGCACACTGTTTTAAACAACTGTTTTGTGGCCTTTCTGTTAGCTTGAAAGAGTCTGGACATTCACCTCTAACCTCTCTCATTAACAAGGTGTTCTTGCCCATAGAAATGCCGCTCACTGAATGTGTTTTGTTTTTCGCACCATTCTCTGTAAACTGTGATGTTTTACAGTAAGCCCGGTGAGGAACACTGCAGTGATGTTTTACAGTAAGCCCGGTGAGGAACACTGCAGTGATGTTTTACAGTAAGCCCGGTGAGGAACACTGCAGTGATGTTTTACAGTAAGCCCGGTGAGGAACACTGCAGTGATGTTTTACAGTAAGCGGTGAGGAACCTGCAGTGATGTTTGAGGAACACTGCAGTGATGTTTTACAGTAAGCCCGGTGAGGAACACTGCAGTGATGTTTTTTGAGGAACACAGTTTGCCCGGTGAGGAACACTGCAGTAAGTGATGTGTTTTTACAGTAAGCCCGGTGAGGAACACTGCAGTTTGTTAGGTAGGTAGGTAGATAGGTAGTGTGTGTGTGTGTGCGTGTGTGTGTGTGTGTGCGTAAATCAGTAACTACCTGTGTTTTCCTTCTCCTGAATTATTCACAGCCATGTGGTTTTGTAGGCAGCACAGGCTGCTTTGACCACAGCACTTCAAGTATCAGTAAGGTAAGTAGGTAGGTAGGTAGGTAGGTAGGTAGGTAGGTAGGTGGGTAGGTAGGTAGGGGTGTGTGTGTGTGTGTGTGTGTGTGTGTGTGTGTGTGTGTGTGTGTGTGTGTGTGTGTGTGTGTGTGTGTGTGTGTGTGTGTGTGTGTGTGTGTGTGTGTGTGTGTGTGTGTGTGTGTGTGTGTGTGTGTGTGTGTGTGTGTGTGTGTGTGATACCTTCATGCGTGGGAGTAGTTAATTATTAAGAACAACGAGGAGCTGGACTCTGTTCCCAAGGTGATGGAACCAGGAAATGGCACCTACCAAATAAAGCATTACCTTAACAGTAGTCAGGCAGACAGTAGTCAGGTCAGGCAGACAGTAGTCAGGCAGACAGTAGTCAGGCAGATAGTAGTCAGGCAGACAGTAGTCAGGCAGACAGTAGTCAGGCAGACAGTAGTCAGGCAGACAGTAGTCAGGCAGACAGTAGTCAGGCAGATAGGGAGGTAGAGAGAAAAATAGTTTGTCTGCCATTGGTGTTGCCCTTGTCGCCGTGTCAGTGAGAAGAAACCACAGATCAAATATCAGGAAGACATCATGAAGGTGGACGACAAGTTTCAAATTCTGAAATTCTTCGCAGCAGTTTTCAACTCTGTTTTCTTGGTAAGAACAAAAAAAAGATGGAGAATTCAACCTAACCCTCCCTAATCTTAACCAGCTAGCGTTCCTCATCTGAATCTTCTAAAAACGATGCAGAGATGAGGCTTCGCCTCTCGACATGGGGGTTTCATGTACTACATATGAAGTGACATGCAGCATTCTGAATCCTCTACACAGATTCTGGGGCTCTGTATCTTTGGATGTGCGGTATGGATATTGTTTGACAAGGACAATTTCATTGCCATTCTCAGCTCTGGTAAGTTGTAACTGGACAGAGAATTGCCATTGTCACATTTCAGAGTTTCTATATTAACTCAAATGTTATGAGAGAGACAAGGGTGTGATTGTTCCTCTGAAAACACACCTGTGTTTTTTTTTGTGTGTGTGTGTGTGTGTGTGTGTGTGTGTGTGTGTGTGTGTGTGTGTGTGTGTGTGTGTGTGTGTGTGTGTGTGTGTGTGTGTGTGTGTGTGTGTGTGTGTGTGTGTGTGTGTGTGTGTGTGTGTCTAGTGTGTGGTTGTGTCACTGCGTGCGTGCGTATGTGCGTGCCAACTGGCGTGCGTGCGTGCGTGCGTGCGTGTGTGTGTGTGTGTGTGTGTGTGCGTGCGCGTGCGTGCACACACACACACACAGTGATGTGTGCGTGCGTGTGTGTGTGTGTGTAGTTGAGGTGAAGACTGTAGCTGGGGGACTGTTCATCATTGGTCTAGTGGTGGTTGGTGTCACTATCCTGGGGTGTATGGGAGCCCAACTGGAGAACAGGTGCTTCCTACTACTGGTGAGTGGTCATGTTACGGTCATAATAACACACACACACACACACACACTCACCACACACACACACACACACACACACACACACACACACACACACACACACACACACACACACACACACACACACACACACTAGTGACTCGTGGGTTGACTCATAACGGTTATATCCAGGGTGGGTTTAGGGTCATTAAATATTGTGTGGATGAAAGGGCGGGTTGGTGGCAGGTGGGTTGAAAATAGAGAAAACCATAAATGTATCATTATTGTGCAGTTCATGTCTATCAGTAAATAAATGTACAAGAGAAGAAAGAGAACTGTACAAGGTATTTTCTATATTTGCAGGTTAAGGTCGGGTGTAGGCCTCAGATTTTCACTTTATCACATACAGTGGGGCAAAACAGTATTTAGTCAGCCACCAATTGTGCAAGTTCTCCCACTTAAAAAGATGATAGGCCTGTAATTTTCATCATCACTTTTCATTCATCACTTCAACTATTTATTTATTTATTTATTTTTTTTTTTTTAAGCTTTATTTAACCAGGCAAGTCAGTTAAGAACACATTCTTATTTTCAATGACGGCCTGGGAACAGGTTAACTGCCTGTTCAGGGGCAGAACGACAGATTTGTACCTTGTCAGCTCGGGGGTTTGAACTTGCAACCTTCCGGTTACTAGTCCAACGCTCTAACCACTAGGCTCTACACTCTAACCACTAGGCTCTACACTCTAACCACTAGGCTCTACGCTCTAACCACTAGGCTCTACACTCTAACCACTAGGCTCTACACTCTAACCACTAGGCTCTAACCACTAGGCTCTACACTCTAACCACTAGGCTCTACACTCTAACCACTAGGCTCTACACTCTAACCACTAGGCTCTACACTCTAACCACTAGGCTCTACACTCTAACCACTAGGCTCTAACCACACTCTAACCACTAGGCTCTACACTCTAACCACTAGGCTACCCTGCTCTAACCACCTCTACACTCTAACCACTAGGCTCTACACTCTAACCACTAGGCTCTACACTCTAACCACTAGGCTCTACACTCTAACCACTAGGCTGCCACCTCTACACTCTAACCACTAGGCTCTACACTCTAACCACTAGGCTCTACACTCTAACCACTAGGCTCTACACTCTAACCACTAGGCTCTACACTCTAACCACTAGGCTCTAACCACTAGGCTAACCACTAGGCTCTACACTCTAACCACTAGGCTCTACGCTCTAACCACTAGGCTCTACGCTCTAACCACTAGGCTCTACACTCTAACCACTAGGCTTCTCTCTAACCACTAGGCTCTACCACTAGGCTCACACCTAACCACTAGGCTCTACACTCTAACCACTAGGCTCTACGCTCTAACCACTAGGCTCTACACTCTAACCACTAGGCTCTACACTCTAACCACTAGGCTCTACGCTCTAACCACTAGGCTCTACACTCTAACCACTAGGCTCTACACTCTAACCACTAGGCTCTACACTCTAACCACTAGGCTCTACACTCTAACCACTAGGCTCTACGCTCTAACCACTAGGCTCTACACTCTAACCACTAGGCTCTACACTCTAACCACTAGGCTCTAACCACAGGCTCTACAACCACTAGGCTCTACGCTCTAACCACAGGCTCACTAGGCTTTACTCTAACCACTAGGCTCTACACTCTAACCACTAGGCTCTACACTCTAACCACTAGGCTACCCTGCCACCTCTACACTCTAACCACTAGGCTCTACACTCTAACCAGGCTAGGCTCTACACTCTAACCACTAGGGCTACACTCTAACCACTAGGCTCTACACTCTAACCACTAGGCTCTACACTCTAACCACTAGGCTCTACACTCTAACCACTAGGCTCTACACTCTAACGCAGACAACCACTAGGCTCTACACTCAACCACTAGGCTCTAACCACTAGGCTCTACACTCTAACCACTAGGCTCTACGCTCTAACCACTAGGCTCTACACTCTAACCACTAGGCTCTACACTCTAACCACTAGGCTCTACGCCTAACCACTAGGCTCTAACCACTAGGCTCTACACTCTAACCACTAGGCTCTACACTCTAACCACTAGGCTCTAACCACTAGGCTCTACGCTCTAACCACTAGGCTCTAACCACCACTAGGCTCTACACTCTAACCACTAGGCTCTACACTCTAACCACTAGGCTCTACACTCTAACCACTAGGCTCTCTAACCACTAGGCTCTACACTCTAACCACTAGGCTCTAACCACTAGGCTCTACACTCTAACCACTAGGCTCTACACTCTAACCACTAGGCTCTAACCACTCTAGGCTCTAACCACTAGGCTACCCTGCCGCCCCAACTATGACATCTCAAAGTATTGAGATAAACTTTTGTTATTGACCAAATACTTATTTTCCACCATAATTTGCAAATAAATTCATTAAAAATCCTACAATGTGATTTTATGGTTTTTTTCTTCTTCTCATTTGTCTGTCATAGTTGAAGTGTACCTATGATAAATTACAGGCCTCTCTCATCATTTTAAGTGGGAGAACTTGCACAATTGGTGGCCGACTAAATACTTTTTTGACCCACTGTATAGTATAACCTTTGAAATGTGATGTTTATGGACAAACGTATGATTCTGCTGTGAGAGCTTGTTGGAACACACACAGACACACACACACACAGACACACACACACACACACACACACACACACACACACACACACACACACACACACACACACACACACACACACACACACACACACACACACTATGACTCGTAGGTTGACATAACGGTTATACAGGTAACTGGTTTGTTTTACATTAAATACATGAACACACAGTTGAAAACAGACAAACTATAAATCATAACAGTTTGTTTCTATCACACATAAACAGACAGAGAAAGAGAACTGACAAGGTATTTTCATTTCAGACAGTTAAGCTAGGCCTAGATTGTACTGTTTGTGGTGACCTAACAGTATTTTAGTCAACCAATTGTCTTCTCCACTCAGATGATATGGCCTGCTACTGTATTTATTTCTGCATATTTAAACCTTTGGTCAGCTGTTTGTCACCTTCATCATTTTGTTAAATCATGGGGCAAGACAGTTTGTACCAGGACCAAGCAGCATCTCAGAGAAAATGGGCTGTATTAACATGTTGTTGCATAGTACTATGATAACTGCTTTGTTTCTACACACAGACAGACAGACAGTACTATGATAACTGCTTTGTTTCTACACAGACAGACAGACAGACAGACTAGACAGACAGACAGACAGACAGACAGACAGACAGACAGACAGACAGACTGCTTTGTTTCACCACAGACAGACAGACAGTACTATGATAACTGCTTTGTTTCTACACACAGACAGACAGACAGTACTATGATAACTGCTTTGTTTCTACACACAGACAGACAGACAGACAGTACTATGATAACTGCTTTGTTTCTACACACAGACAGACAGACAGTACTATGATAACTGCTTTGTTTCTACACACAGACAGACAGACAGTACTATGATAACTGCTTTGTTTCTACACACACAGACAGACAGTACTATGATAACTGCTTTGTTCTACCACTACACACAGACAGACAGACAGTACTATGATAACTGCTTTGTTTCTACACACAGACAGACAGTACTATGATAACTGCTTTGTTTCTACACACAGACAGACAGACAGACAGTACTATGATAACTGCTTTGTTTCTACACACAGACAGACAGACAGTACTATGATAACTGCTTTGTTTCTACACACAGACAGACAGACAGTACTATGATAACTGCTCTTGTTTCTGATACCACTACTTTGTTTCTAACCACAGACAGACAGTACTATGATAACTGCTTTGTTTCTACACACAGACAGACAGACAGTACTATGATAACTGCTTTGTTTCTACACACAGACAGACACCACAGTACTATGATAACTGCTTTGTTTCTACACACAGACAGACAGACAGTACTATGATAACTGCTTTGTTTCTACACACAGACAGACAGACAGACAGACAGATAGTTGACAGACAGACAGGATCAGACAGACAGACAGACAGACAGACAGATAGACAGAAAGACAGACAGACAGACAGACAGACAGACAGACAGACAGACAGACAGACAGACAGACAGACAGACAGACAGACAGACAGACAGACAGACAGACAGACAGACAGACAGACAGACAGACAGACAGACAGACAGACAGACATGTGTTTTGTGCTGACAGATCACATCTAAGATGAAAATAGAAGTGGATGGTCAGCTGTTTGATCATCATTTTGAATATGGAACAAACCCTGACAATCAACGACATTGGAAGCTTCTGGATAATGTACAGCGCTATGTATGTATGCATGCATGTATGTATGTATGTATGTATGTATGTATGTATGTATGTATGTAGACAGACACGTATGTATGTATGTATGTATGTATGTATGTATGACAGATGTATGTATGTAACTGTTTGTTTCTATGTATGTATGTACAGACAGACAGACAGACATGTGTTTTGTATGACAGATATCTAAGATGAAAATAGTAGTGGATAAGATCATCATGAATATGGATGTACCCTGACATGTATGTATGAAGCTTATGTATGTATGTATGTATGCATATGCATGTATGTATGTATGTATGTATGTATGTATGTATGTATGTATGTATGTATGTATGTATGTATGACAGCAATTGTGAAATATGGTCCACATCAAAAGCGAAGATGAGGCGAGACCAAACTGACCAGTTGTGTGTGTGTGTGTGTGTGTGTGTGTGTGTGTGTGTGTGTGTGTGTGTGTGTGTGTGTGTGTGTGTGTGTGTGTGTGTGTGTGTGTGTGTGTGTGTGTGTGTGTGTGTGTGTGTGTAGGGGCACTGCTGTGGTATGCAGAGTCCTAATGACTGGCAGAGCAACATGTTCATTAAGAACAACAGTCTGATAGAGGTGTATCCCTGTTCCTGTTTCAACACCACGGACTGTCCTGCCATCTCAGGATTCAGCACACTGCTGTTTGGAAATGGAAGTGAAACACAGATCCATCCACAGGTATATATATCTCACTCTGTCACTCTCTCTCTTGCACTCTCACACTATCTATCTATCTATCTATCTATCTATCTATCTATCTATCTATCTATCTATCTCTCTCTCTATATATATATATATCTCTCTATATATATATATCTCTCTATATATATATATATCTCTCTCTCTCTCTCTCTCTCTCGCACTCTCTCTCTCGCACTCTCTCTCGCACTCTCTCTCTCGCACTCTCTCTCTCTCGCACTCTCTCTCTCGCACTCTCGCACTCTCTCTCGCACTCTCTCTCTCGCACATTTTCAAGTGTGTGTTTTTTTACAGAGATGTGTAGACATAATCACCAACTGGCTGAAGGAGAACACTTTGACAATAGTGGGAATGGAAGTGGGCCTGCTAATCAGTCAGGTAACACGCAGACACATGCACACACACGCACACACACAGACACACAGGCACACAAAGACACACACACAGACACACAGACACACAGACACATGCACACACACGCACACACACACACACACAGACACACAGGCACACAAAGACACACACACAGACACACACACACACAGACACACAGGCACACAAAGACACACACACAGACACACACAGACACAGACACATGCACAAAGCACAAACACAGACACACAGACACACACAGACACACAGACACACAGGCACACAAAGACACACACACAGACACACAAAGACACACACACAGACACACACAGACACAGCCACATGCACAAAGACACACACACAGACACACACAGACACAGCCACATGCACAAAGACACACACACAGACACACACACACAGACACACAGGCACACAAAGACACACACAGACACACAAAGACACACACAAAGACACACACAAAGACACACACAAAGACACACACACACCCACTACTCAGCTGTTCATATTTGTCTGAATCGACAGGCTTTCCAGTTTGTTGTTGTTGTTGATGATGTTAAACAAGTTGTTTTCTTGTGACAGGTCCTCCAGTTTATAGTGGCTGTGTATCTGTACCAGACTGTTGGTCAGAAAGTCAAGCTGAGAAATGTTAGTCAACTGATTCTCTCTGAGGACCATTGTGAACCAAACCCTGACTACCTTGATGACCCTGACTACTCTGACCAAAACCATGCCTATCCTGAACCAAACCAGGCCTACGCACACCCTGAAGAAACCTTGCCTACCCTGAAGAAATCCTTGCCTACCCTGATGACCAACACCCGGCCTACTCCGGACCAAACCATTTCTACCGCCGCTAACCAGGACCAGAGTGTTGCTGTATGACTGAAGACACTTTGGGTGCTAACATTGAATTGCTCAGTGGAGGCTGGTGAGAGGACATATAGGAGGATAGGCTCATTGTAATGGCTGGAATGGAATGATTTGAATGGAGTCAAACGTGCTTTCCATGTGTTTGATACCATTCCATCAATTCCATTCCAGCCATAACAATGAGCCCGTCCTCCTGTAGCTCCCCCACCAGCCGCCACTGGAATTGCTCAAATTCTAAAAGCTCAGTTCAGTGCTTTCAGCCACACAGGCCTTCTACTAAAGAGGGTTTTATGCTGAACAATGAGAATAATCTTAGTTCATTAGTTTCCATTGTTTTTTACTGTTTATGGCTTAATGACCCGATCAGCCCTGACTGGTCAGCCTCACCTTGTGTGAATAGTTGTGTATGGTACTGGTCAGCCTCACCTTGTGTGAATAGTTGTGTAGGGTACTGGTCAGCCTCACCTTGTGTGAATAGTTGTGTAGGGTACTGGTCAGCCTCACCTTGTGTGAATAGTTGTGTATGGTACTGGTCAGCCTGAACAGTTACTTGGAAAGAAAGGTACCACCATTTTGAAACTGCAAGCCGACTCCTCCATTGACTAATACAAACAACTTTTGAACCCCTTTTTATTCCACAAGACTGTTGTTATGTCTGCAGACGGACAGCGTGAAGAGCGCTGCCTTGAGGTGTTTCACTGAGTTTCACAGTGCTGTCATTGACTGATGTCTGAGTTTCACAGTGCTGTCATTGACTGATGTCTGAGTTTCACAGTGCTGTCATTGACTGATGTCTGAGTTTCACAGTGCTGTCATTGACTGATGTCTGAGTTTCACAGTGCTGTCATTGACTGAGTGCTGTCATTGACTGATCACAGTGCTGTCAGTGCTGTCATTGACTGATGTCTGAGTTTCACAGTGCTGTCATTGACTGATGTCTGAGTTTCACAGTGCTGTCATGACTGACTGATGCCTGAGTTTCACAGTGCTGTCATTGACTGATGCCTGAGTTTCACAGTGCTGTCATTGACTGATGTCTGAGTTTCACAGTGCTGTCATTGACTGATGTCTGAGTTTCACAGTGCTGTCATTGACTGATGTCTGAGTTTCACAGTGCTGTCATTGACTGATGTCTGATGTCTGAGTTTCAGTTTCACAGTGCTGTCATTGACTGATGTCTGAGTTTCACAGTGCTGTCATTGACTGATGTCTGAGTTTCACAGTGCTGTCATTGACTGATGTCTGAGTTTCACAGTGCTGTCATGTCTGACTGATGTCTGAGTTTCACAGTGCTGTCATTGACTGATGTCTGAGTTTCACAGTGCTGTCATTGACTGATGTCTGAGTTTCACACTGCTGTCATTGACTGATGCCTCACAGTGCTGGTGACTGATGTGTTTGACAGTGCTGTCATTGATGTCAGTTTCAAACTGCTGTCATTGACTGATGTCTGAGTTTGTGATGATTGACTGTCTGTAAGTTTCACAGTGCTGTCATCTTGACTGATG
This sequence comes from Oncorhynchus keta, assembly GCF_023373465.1. Classification (NCBI taxonomy): domain Eukaryota; kingdom Metazoa; phylum Chordata; class Actinopteri; order Salmoniformes; family Salmonidae; genus Oncorhynchus; species Oncorhynchus keta. The sequence continues at coordinate 107,819 of NW_026280537.1, forward strand.
TCTGAGTTTCACAGTGCTGTCATTGACTGGTTTCACAGGTAAGTTTTATATATACAGCTGTCATTGCATTCTGTTTGTGAGGCGTAAGTGATGTTATGGTATAGGCCTATGAAATGCTTTGATTAAGATCCATTGACTGATGTCTTTCATATTTGAGTGAAACCCATGTATTAAGGCATTAGACTGATAGTGAAGACAGGTCAGATGTTAGGTTGGGACTATAGGGAGGGTACAGGTAGAGGAGGACAGGTGAGGGTAAGGGAGGGGTGAGGGATTCTTCACAAGGGGCAGGCGTGAGGGAAGACAGGTCAGATGTTAGGTTGGGACTATAGGGATGGTCTTTCATAGGTAGAGGAGGGACAGGTCAGATGTTAGGTTGGGACTATAGGGAGGGTACAGGTAGAGGGAGGACAGGTGAGGGTAAGGGAGGGGTGAGGGTAAGGGGGGCGTGAGGGAAGACAGGTCAGATGTTAGGTTGGGACTATAGGGAGGGTACAGGTAGAGGAGGACAGGTCAGATGTTAGGTTGGGACTATAGGGAGGTACAGGTAGAGGAGGACAGGTCAGATGTTGGGTTGGGACTATAGGGAGGGTACAGGTAGAGGAGGACAGGTGAGGGTAAGGGAGGGGTGAGGGAAGACAGGTCAGATGTTAGGTTGGGACTATAGGGAGGGTACAGGTAGAGGAGGACAGGTGAGGGTAAGGGAGGGGTGAGGGTAAGGTGAGGGAGGCATGAGGGAAGACAGGTCAGATGTTAGGTTGGGACTATAGGGAGGGTACAGGTAGAGGAGGACAGGTGAGGGTAAGGGAGGGTGAGGGTAAGGAGGAGGTGTGAGGGAAGACAGGTCAGATGTTAGGTTGGGACTATAGGGAGGGTACAGGTAGAGGAGGACAGGTGAGGGTAAGGGAGGGGGTGAGGGTAAGGGGAGGGGTGAGGAAGACAGGTCAGATGTTAGGTTGGGACTATAGGGAGGGTACAGGTAGAGGAGGACAGGTGAGGGTAAGGGAGGGGTGAGGGTATGGGGAGGCATGAGGGAACACAGGTCAGATGTTAGGTTGGGACTATAGGTAGGGTACAGGTAGAGGAGGACAGGTGAGGGTAAGGGAGGGGTGAGGGGTAAGGGGAGGCGTGAGGAAGACAGGTCAGATGTTAGGTTGGGACTATAGGGAGGGTACAGGTAGAGGAGGACAGGTGAGGGTAAGGGAGGGGTGAGGGAAGACAGGTCAGATGTTAGGTTGGGACTATAGGGAGGGTACAGGTAGAGGAGGACAGGTGAGGGTAAGGGAGGGTGAGGGAAGACAGGTCAGATGTTAGGTTGGGACTATAGGGAGGGTACAGGTAGAGGAGGACAGGTGAGGGTAAGGGAGGGGTGAGGGTAAGGGAGGCATGAGGAACACAGGTCAGATGTTAGGTTGGGACTATAGGGAGGGTACAGGTAGAGGAGGACAGGTGAGGGTAAGGGAGGGTGAGGGTAAGGGGAGGCGTGAGGGAAGACAGGTCAGATGTTAGGTTGGGACTATAGGGAGGGTACAGGTAGAGGAGGACAGGTGAGGGTAAGGGAGGGGTGAGGGTAAGGGGAGGCGTGAGGGAAGACAGGTCAGATGTTAGGTTGGGACTATAGGGAGGGTACAGGTAGGAGGACAGGTGAGGGTAAGGGGAGGGGGGTGAGGGTAAGGGGAGGCGTGAGGGAAGACAGGTCAGATGTTAGGTTGGGACTATAGGGAGGGTACAGGTAGAGGAGGACAGGTCAGATGTTAGGTTGGGACTATAGGGAGGGTACAGGTAGAGGAGGACAGGTGAGGGTAAGGGAGGGGTGAGGGTAAGGGGAGCGTGAGGGTGAGGGTAAGAAGAAGGGTGAGGGTATTGGGATGAGGGGATGTGGTAGGGTCATATTTATTTAGGTCAAAATGACTGTTTCCCCTTCTGATTCGTGATGGGTATTGACTACTGTAGTAGTTAATGATTAACTGACCCACTCCACCACTCACACCCATTGGTCACTAGTCCTTCCATACAGACAGACAGACGGGGTATTTGATCGGTGTGTGTCCTCAAGGTTGGAAGACATGACAGTGTTCAGGAGCAGCGTTCCGGTACAGGTAGGAAACTCTGAAGTTCTGAAAACCTTAATAGACACAGAAAGAAGAGGAGGAATGGAAGCATTGCTGAGGTACACAATAGTAGACTTGGTAGACAGAAGATGCTCTTTGGTAAAAGGGGTAAATTGGTCATCAAATAAGAGAGAAAGACATTAGTTGAACAGTTTTGAACAAATTCATTTCTTCCAAAATGAAGTAGAAGCAAGAGAGAAATAGAGCAAGAGAGAGAGATGATTAAGCATTTTTTTCACTTTCATTATCGTTTATCTAGTAAATTCAGCCGACTAGTTCAGCCAACAGAAACGCGCTGCTCAAACAGACTTTCCAACACAACACTAGAACTCTTCCAAGTCAAGGTAAGATTTTGGTTTTACTCATTTATTGCCACTGGGGCCCCCTTGTGTAACTATTAACTGACTGTTACACTGACGTTACTATATGATTGTAGCAGGTTTACTAACAAGTTAGTTCTATTAACTATGCTGACAATGTATGCCGTTATTTGAGATAATATGGTAACAAAGATGTATGTTGTTTGTAGAGGTTTGAAAATAAAGAGACACTCTAGGAGCTCAGATGCAAAAATGTAAATACTAACGTTTCAACAGCCAAGCCTTCATCAGGGTATAATCACAAACACTGCGGGATGACTCGTTTATATAGTGTCAAAAGACACAGGTGTCTGTAATCATGGCCAGAGTGGCCTAATATCATTGGTTAATAATCAAATATTAAAATGTCATACAAAGAACAGCATACAAACAAATGGTTAGCATACGATCATAGATTAATTTGACTATACAAGTTTACACAATTACAATGGCAAAGTCACAATCATCTTTTATTGTTTGTAGAGGTTTGAAATGTTTCTTAGCCTGGTCACATGTGTTGTACATTGAAGTCCACAAGCAAAGGGGAGAGAAGGAACGCAACGTGGCAGTTATGAGAGTGAACTGTATTTACGCTGATCAGGGGTGTATTCATTCCGCCGATTCTGTTGAAACACACACACACACACACACACACACACACACACACACACACACACACACACACACACACACACACACACACACACACACACACACACACACACACACACAATAGTTTAGTGACACAATCACACTTGTACACACACACACACACACACACACACACACACACACACACACACACACACACACACATGCTGCTGTGTTTCAGTCCCGCTGTGTCACAGGGATGGCGCACCACACACACACACACACACACACACACACAATAGTTTAGTGATTTAAAGGTCACAAGTCACTGGGATGTGTTATTTTCCTCTCCTCAGGCCCAAAACCTTGTCTACAGTTGTCTGATGTGTGTATGTGCTGTGTTTCAGTCCGCTGTGTGTCAGTGTTCTTGTGTGTGTGTGTGGGATGAGCCATGCGCACCACGTAGCAGAGGAGACACAGCCACGAAGGAGATTTCCCAGAAGTGATGTCATGGCCGGCAGAGTGGGAGGGCTAATGGTGGATAAACACTCGACACGGTGAACAGCTGGTGCTGGCTGGGGAGCCTGCCGAGACTTCATACAGGGTGTGTGTGTGTGTGTGTGTGTGTGTGTGTGTGTGTGACAAGACCATCTGACTATCAGAAGCTGTGTCCATAGGTACCCATGATAAGTGGCAGGGTCTACACACACGCTGGACACAGTCCATCCCTGGCACACAGTCAGTACACAGGTACTCTCTCTCTCTCTCTCTCTCTCTCTCTCTCTCTCTCTCTCTCTCTCTCTCTCTCTCTCTCTCTCTCTCTCAATTCATTCAATTCAATTCAATTCAATTCAATTCAACACTTTATTGGCACACATTGCCAAAGCAGTGAGGTAGACAACATACAAAGTTCATTGGACAACACAAAATTGGACATTCTTTGTGGACTGTGTGATCTGGGGAAATATGTATCTCTCATATGGTCATACATTGGGCAGGAGGTTAGGAAGTGCAGCTCAGTTTCCACCTCATTTGTGGGCAGTGAGCACATAGCCTGTCTTCTCTTGAGAGCCATGTCTGCCTACGCGGCCTTTCTCAATAACAGGCATGCTCACAGTCTGTACAGTCAAAGCTTTCCATCCAGTGACTCTCGTGCAGTAGCATTCTAGTTTGCTCTGTTTCTTTGTTAACAGTAATTATCTTTTTGTTTTCTCAGGTCAGTGCTGTTGTCCTGGGGCTCTGATGCCCCAGGATAAGGCTTAGGGGACTCTTCTCCAGGTTCATCTCTCTGTAGGTGATGGCTTTGTTATGGAAGGTTTGTGAATCGCTTCCTTTTAGGTGGTTGTAGAATTTAATGGCTCTTTTCTGGATTTTGATAATTAGTGGGTACTAATTCTGCTCTGCATGCATTACGTTGTACACGGAGGATATTAGACGTGAGTCTCAATTTGGTGTTTGTCCCAAAGTCTCAGGCCAAAACCATGCAATGGGCTCTATGACTGATTCAAGTATTTTAGCCAAATCCCTAATTGGTATGTTGAATTTATGTTTCTTTTGATGGCATAGAATGCCCTTCTTGCCTTGTCTCTCAGATCGTTCACAGCTTTGTGGAAGTTACCTGTGGCGCTGATGTTTAGGCCAAAGGTATGTATAGTTTTTGTGTGCTCTAGGGCAACAGTGTCTAGATGGAATTTGAATTTGTGGTCTGGTGACTGGACCTTTTTGGAACACCATTATTTTGGTCTTACTGAGATTTACTGTCAGGGTCCAGGTCTGACAGAATCTGTGCATAAGATCTAGGTGCTGCTGTGCCCTCCTCGGTTGTGACAGAAGCACCAGATCATCAGCAAACAGCAGACATTTACATTTACATTTAAGTCATTTAGCAGGCGTTCTTATCCAGGCGACGTGCATGTGTCTGTGCAGACTTTTCTGTGCCCGCGCCAATTTGTTGTATGTAGGGTGGGGAGCTGCATCCCTGCTGACCCTGTGTGAAGAAATGTTTCTGTTTTTGCCAATTTGCACTTGTTGTTTGGTACATGGATTTTATAATGTCATATGAGTTTGGCAGACCCTCATCAGATTAGCAGGCTTTTTTGAAATCAACAAAGCATTAAGGAGATTGAGTGGTTTACCCATACATCTCATTTTGGATAGATAAGTTTGAGTGTTTTCCAATTTTCCCAGAAGTGGTTAGGTCTATGGATTCTTCAATTACATTGAGCTGATATCTGACATGCTGTTCCTTCTTTTGGTGTATTTCTGTATTGTTTTAAGTGATTCACCATAGTGAAGGCGTAGACTCAGGTGGGTCTCTATGTTTTGGTTGGAAAGGTTTCTCAATTTCTTTCTTAGATTTTGCATTCTTCATCAAACCATTTGTCATTATTGCGGTTTTCTATTTGAGATTTTTAGATTTGATAGGGAAGCTGAGAGGTCAAATATACCTGTTTACACCTTCACTATTACAGTGGGCAGGAAATTGTCTAAAGGGATTGAATTTGTTGTTGCCTAATTGTTTTGGTACAAACTGCATTCCTTCCACCTATAGCATTTCTTAATGTTACTCAGTTCCTTTGCTTTGATGTGATTGAGTATTGCTCTGATCAAGTAGACTGTGATTTGCTGTGGTCTGATAGTGGACTGACTGTGTGAGAGATTCTGTTGAGGTGTGTGTAGTCTGTACTACTGATGCTATAGGTGTACCTGTTCCGGTTCTGGCATTTATCAGAAGCTGTGTCCCTGGGCCTGGAAATGATTGATCAGGTAGCTGTCTTCATTAAAATATGGGGATTCAGTGTGGGGATAAGGTAGCACACAGGAGGACATTTTTTCTCTGTTAGGATAATTTCCTTTTGAATTTCTAGCCTGGCAGGTCTGCTCACCAAATTAGCATAGTCCCTTCCCTGTTTCACCTGGTAGTTTGGTGGATGGGACACCAGCTCTCTGTAACCTAGAGGGCAAACTGGAGGTTTCTTGCAGTGATTTCTTGCTCTCTCTCTCTGTTTCTCTCTCTCTCTCTGTTTCTCTCTCTCTCTCTGTTTCTCTCTCTGTTTCTCTCTCTCTCTCTCTGTTTCTCTCTCTCTCTCTGTGTTTCTCTCTCTCTCTCTCTGTTTCTCTCTCTCTCTCTCTCTCTCTCTCTCTCTCATTTACAAGTTATTAACGTGTGATATTGTGGCACCATCATCAGCTGCATCGAATCCTGGAGGAGGTTGGCTGTTGCATTGTAGGACAGACAGATAACCTGGTGCCTGCTGACAAGGTCATGTACGCTCTGAGAGACGTTACGTCTACAGTCGACAGCCTCCCACTCATCACAGGTCTGTCAACAACAACAACAGCAAACTGGACTACCTTTCAAAGTAGAGAAATGAACATGTGAATAGTGTGTGTGTTCTCTCCAGGCTCTATCATCTCTAAGAAGGGTGCTGAATCTCTGAGTGCCTTGGTTCTGGATGTGAAGTTTGGGAATGCAGCTCTCTACAAAGACCTGGGCAGTGCCAAGTCACTGGCCCAGTCCATGGTAACCCTAACACTGACACCTGACCTTTACCCCATTCTTGTTTGAATGTCTGGAGGGCCATGTTTTCAACTCCTGCCTTGTACTTGATTGATCAAATAAGGTTATTGATTTAGTTAGGAACTCAACTGGTTGTCAATTCTGGAATAGAAAGGACATAACACAAAGCAGACCCCTGACCCTTACCATGACCCCTGACCCTTACCATGACCCCTGACCCTTACCATGACCCCTGACCCTTACCAGACCCCTGACCCTTACCAGACCCCTGACCCTTACCAGAGCCCTGACCCTTTATCATGACCCCTGACCCTTACCAGACCCCTGACCCTTACCATGACCCCTGACCCTTACCAGAGCCCTGACCCTTACCATGACCCCTGACCCTTACCATGACCCCTGACCCTTACCATGACCCCTGACCCTTACCAGACCCCTCACCCTTACCATTCTCTCCTGCAGGTGACAGTTGGGAACAGTTTGGGGATCCGTACGGGGGCGGTGCTTAGTCGTATGAACTGTCCTATTGGTCGCTGTGTGGGGAACACTCTGGAAGTGATGGAGTCCCTGGAGTGTCTAAAGGGGAGGGGCCCAGACGACATACTGGAGCTGGTCACAAGTCTGGGTGAGGAATACACACACACACAAACACACACACTCAGTGAATTGGTTCCTTTGGACCAAAACCAAGCAGACCAAGACCTAGTTAGAATGTCAGTGCTGCTCGGGCTTAGCTACAGTCTCGACACAGAAGCTGTGGACGTTCATTATCTTCAAACTCAAGTCAATATTCTGTGTGTGTGTGCGTGTGTGTAGGTGGGCTGCTGTTGTGGATGATTGGCCGTGCAGGGAGCCTGGAGGAGGGTAAAAAGGTGATCTCTACAACCCTGCAGAATGGTGCAGCCCTGGAAAAGTTCCAGAACATGATGATTGGTCAGGGAGTAGCCAGTCAGATCGCTGCATCACTCTGTTCAACCAACGCAGACTACTACAGCATCCTGAGACAGGCACACTACCAGACAGAACTGGAGACACAGAGCCACGGTAACACACACACACACACACACACACACACACACACACACACACACACACACACACACACACACACATACACAAACACACACACACACACAGGTACAGATACACAAATGCGCATACACACACACACACACACACACACACACACACACACACACACACACACACACACACACACACACACACACACACACACACACACACACACACACACACACACACACGTATACACTGCATGACTTTGTCTTTTGGTGTCTGCAGGAACAGTGCTGGACATTGACGGCATGGTCATTGCTCAGGTGCTGCACAGGTTGGGGGCGGGACGTTCGAAGGCCGGAGACCCTGTCAATCACAGCGTGGGGGCGGAGCTTCTGGTGTCTTTGGGACAGAAGGTGGAGGAAGGTGAGAACTCTCTGACTGTGTGTGTGTGTGTGTGTGTGTGTGTGTGTGTGTGTGTGTGTGTGTGTGTGTGTGTGTGTGTGTGTGTGTGTGTGTGTGTGTGTGTGTGTGTGTATGGTCGGTGTCACCCTGATCTGACTCGACCTTTGCCCTCTGACCCCAGGGCAGCCATGGCTGCGTGTCCACTACGAGACTCCGGCGCTGAGTGCAGAGCAGAGACTCAGTCTACAGGGGCGCTGACACTGGGGCCCGTCGACCAGCTACACACACAGCCACTAGTGGCAGAAATCATACTGCCATAGTGACACAAATCCACTCTATGTTAAAGCTTGATTGGGAGATGACCTGCCTTTGGGAATCTCAGTGTTTCATTTTTAAAGGATGTATAGTTCAGAACTAAAGCCTCTGTCTCCTGCTCTTCACTCTCAAAGTCCTCTCTGATTCACTCATATAAAGTCATAAGATTCTGTGGAGACTAAATAGATGTTTACCGTTTCCAGGAACTGTGTGAAGGCAATTTCTGTTAAACGTTACTAATGCTTGTGTACTAACATATCCTTCTTTAAGCCTCGGCATTGGGCTTGAGATGGTTCAAGAAACTCACATAAGATATAAAAGTGTGTGTGCACATTAATAGAGGCATGTTGTAACTGTTCTGGGTGTGTAGAATGACCCCAGGATGTCTGGGAGCTCAGCCAATACTTGACAGGAACTGACTGGTTCCTCTTAAGTTAACTGGAGACAGAGTAAAGGTTTTATCCTGCACACCAATGATTGAACTATTGTTCTGTCTGGAGCCTGTTTCTGGGCAAAATATTCATGTTTTGTGTGTGTGTGTGTGACCAGTACGACCATACATCATCTGGGCTGACAGTCAAAGGCACTAGCATGCCCAACTTGGGGAACCGTTAAGCTACTCAAATCAAATCAAAGTGTATTTGTCACGTGCGTGGAATACAACAGTTGATTACAGTGAAATACTTACTTACAGGCTCTAAGCAATAGTGCAAAAAAGGTATTAGGTGAACAATAGGTAAGTAAAGAATTAAAAACAACAGTAAAAAGACACTGAAAAATAACAGTAGAGAGGCTATATACAGTAGAGAGGCTATATACAGTAGAGAGGCTATATACAGTAGAGAGGCTATATACAGTAGTGAGGCTATATACAGTAGAGAGGCTATATAGAGTAGAGAGGCTATATACAGTAGTGAGGCTATATACAGTAGCGAGGCTATATACAGTAGAGAGGCTATATACAGTGAGGCTATATACAGTAGAGAGGCTATATACAGTAGAGGCTATATACAGTAGAGAGGATATATACAGTACAGGCTATATACAGTAGTGAGGCTATATACAGTAGAGGCTATATACAGTAGAGAGGCTATATACAGTAGTGAGGCTATATACAGTAGAGGCTATATACAGTAGAGGCTATATACAGTAGAGGCTATATACAGTAGAGAGGCTATATACAGTAGTGAGGCTATATACAGTAGTGAGGCTATATACAGTAGTGAGGCTATATACAGTAGTGAGGCTATATACAGTAGAGAGGCTATATACAGTAGAGGCTATATACAGTAGAGGCTATATACAGTAGTGAGGCTATATACACGAGAGGCTATATACAGTAGTGAGGCTATATACAGTAGACAGGCTATATACAGTAGAGGCTATATACAGTAGTGAGGCTATATACAGTAGAGAGGCTATATACAGTAGAGGCTATATACAGTAGAGGCTATATACAGTAGTGAGGCAATATACAGTAGTGAGGCTATATACACGAGAGGCTATATACAGTAGTGAGGCTATATACAGTAGAGGCTATATACAGTAGAGGCTATATACAGTAGAGGCTATATACAGTAGAGAGGCTATATACAGTAGAGAGGCTATATACAGTCGAGAGGCTATATACAGTAGAGAGGCTATATACAGTAGTGAGGCTATATACAGTAGTGAGGCTATATACAGTAGAGAGGCTATATACAGTAGTGAGGCTATATACAGTAGAGGCTATATACAGTAGTGAGGCTATATACAGTAGAGGCTATATACAGTAGTGAGGCTACCATACAGTAGAGAGGCTATATACAGTAGTGATACAGTACAGAGAGGCTATATACAGTAGAGAGGCTATAGAGTACCGAGAGGCTATATACAGTAGAGGAGGCTATATACAGTAGTGAGGCTATATACAGTAGAGAGGCTATATATATACAGTAGTGAGGCTATATACAGTAGAGAGGCTATATACAGTAGTGAGGCTATATACAGTAGAGAGGCTATATACAGTAGAGAGGCTATATACAGTAGCAAGGCTATATACAGTAGAGAGGCTATATACAGTAGAGAGGCTATATACAGTAGAGAGGCTATATACAGTAGCGAGGCTATATACAGTAGTGAGGCTATATACAGACTCCGGTTAATCGGGCTGATTGAGGTTGTTTGTACATTTAGATATGGTTAAAGTGATGATGCATATATGATGAACAGAGAGTAGCAGTAGCGTATGACTGGTGTGGCTGGGTCTTTGACCATTTTTAGGGCCATCCTCTGACACCGCCTGGTCAGGATGCTCTCAATGTTGCAGCTGTAGAACGTTTTGAGGATCTCAGGACCCATGCCAAATGTTTTTAGTTTCCTGAGAGGGAATAGGCTTTGTCGTGCCCTCTTCACGACTGTCTTGGTGTGTTTGGACCGTTCTAGTTTGTTGGTGATGTGGACACCAAGGAAGTTGAAGCTCTCGGCCTACTCCACTACAGCCCCGGATGAAAATGGGGGCATGCGCGGTCCTCTTTTTCCTGTAGTCCACAATCATCTCCTTAGTCTTGGTTACTTTGAGGTATAGGTTGTTATTCTGGCACCACCCGGCAAGATGATGGTGTTGGAGTCGTGCCTGGGCATGCAGTCGTGGGTGAACAGGGAGTACAGGAGGGGACTGAGCACGCACCCCTTGGGGGCTCCAGTGCTGAGGATCAGTGTGGCAGATGTGTTGCTATCTACCCTCATCACCTGGGGGTGGCCTGTCAGGAAGTCCAGGATCCAGTTGCAGAGAGAGGTGTTTAGTACCTGAATCCTTAACTTAGTGATGAGCTTTGAGGGTACTATGGTGTTGAACGCTGAACTGCAGTCAATGAATAGCATTCTCACATAGGTGTTCCTTTTGTTCAGGTGGGAAAGGGCTGTATGGAGTGCAATAGAGATTGCATAATCTGTGGATCTGTTTGGGCGGTATGCAAATTGGGCGTCTAGGGTTTCTGGGGTAATAGTGTTGATGTGAGCCATTACCAGCCTTTCAAAGCACTTCATGGCTACGGACGTGAGTGCTACAGGTCTGTGGTAATTTGAGAGGCAGGTTGCCTTTGTGTTCTTGGGCACAGGAAATATGGTGGTCTGCTTGAAACATGTTTGTATTACAGTCTCAATGCAAATGTCAGTGAAGACACCTGTCAGTTGGTCAGCACATGCCCGGAGCATACGTCCTGGTAATCCGTCTGGCCCCGCAGCCTTGTGAATGTTGACGTGTTTAAAGGACTTACTCACGTAGGCTACGGAGAGCGTGATCACACAGTCGTCGGGAACAGCTGATGCTCTCATGCATGCCTCAGTGTTGCTTGCCTCGAAGCGAGCATAGAAGTGATTTAGCTTGTCTGGTAGGCTCGTGTCACAGGGCAGCTTTGCGGCCGTGCTTCCCTTTGTAGTCTGTAATAGTTTGCAAGCCCTGCCACATAAGACGAGCGTCGGAGCCGGTGTAGTATGATTCAATCTTAGCCCTGTATTGACACTTTGCCTGTTTGATGGTTCATCGCAGGGCAGGGCAGGATTTCTTATAAGCTTCCGGGTTAGAGTCCCGCACCTTGAAAGTGGCAGCTCTACCCTTTAGCTTAGTGCGAATGTTGCCTATAATCCTAGGCTTCTGTGGGGATGACATCCTCAACGAGGATAGCAAAACAGTCTTGTGGTTTAGCATCTGATTCATCTGACCACTTTTTTATAGACCGAGTCACTGGTGCTTCCTGCTTTAATTTTTGCTTGTAAGCAGGAATCAGGAAGATACAGTGCCTTGCGAAAGTATTCGGCCCCATTGAACTTTGCGACCTTTTGCCACATTTCAGGCTTCAAACATAAAGATATAAAACTGTATTTTTTTGTGAAGAATCAACAACAAGTGGGACACAATCATGAAGTGGAACGACATTTATTGGATATTTCAAACTTTTTTAACAAATCAAAAACTGAAAAATTGGGCGTGCAAAATTATTCAGCCCCTTTACTTTACGAATACTTTCGTAAGGCACTGTAGAGTTATGGTCGGAAGTATGTCAGGCGTGACTTCCTGACTGTTATCCAGAAACACACACAGTAAGCCGAGACAAATGCCGATCGACAGCTGACTGTGTTATATCAGTTTCACTGACAGTTTCATTCGTGTGTATGTAGGGATTTTCCTTTTTGGTTTGTCTCAGCATGAACTCAACAGATTCTTCCAAAACAACAACGATACTGCTTTCCACGTTGCTTCTAAATATTCTAAATATGAAAACACACGTCCACACATCTCTATTATAATATAAATATAAGAACAAAATGTTTGGCCAGTATGGCCCTAACAACCTGGTAACTTTAATATTATGCAAACGTTTGGTGACACAGAAAGAAAGGGAACATTACAGAAAGAAAGGAGATATTACTGCACTGTTGGAGCTGGAACACAAGCATTTCACTACTCACTCACATACATCTGATAAATATGTGTACGTGACCAATAAAATGTAGTTTGATTTGATTTGTAAAGGACATCATAAAGGCCCAATGTAGACTACATATCAATCAATAGAAAAATGTTTTGCAAATGTATTGAAAATTATATACAGAAATCAAAATTTGAACATTTGGCAGCGATGACAGATTTGCTTTGTCTTGGTTTTGTTTGTATCGGCTTTGTACATCTGGATTAGGGGGTTTTCTCCCATTCTTCCTTTTCTCACGCTCTGTTCTGTTCTCAAGCTCTGTTAAATAAGACGGGGAGCGGCGAAAAACAGCAATCTTCAAGTCCTTCAATCCACAGATTTTCAATGGGTTCAAGTCTGGGCTTTGGCTGGGCCACTCAAGGACTTTCACATTCTTGTTCTGAAGTCATTCCAGTATTGCTTTGGCCGTTTGTTTGGGGTCATTGTTCTGTTGGAACGTAAGTCTTTGCCTCAGTCTAAAGTTGTTTGCGCTCTGAAGCAGGTCATCATCAAGGATTTGCCTGTATTTGGATCCATTCATTGTTCCCTCTGTCCTTGCCAGTCTCCCAGTCCATGCCGCTGAAAAGTGTCGCCATAGTATGATGCTGCCACCACGCTTCACTGTAGGGATGGTGTTAGACGGGTGATGAGCTGTGCCTGATTTTCTCAACATGGTCTCAGAGCATTTCGTATTATTTTGTGCGTATATAATCCAAAACACTCCATTTACTGTGATATGTTACGTTTCGTATGGTATCTTATTTTGTGGATGTCCATTATCCATTTTGTATGATATGTTATGAATTACAATTCATAATACAATTCCTACAATATGTTTTGAATTTGTTAAATGTATGACATGTCACAAATTACAATTTGTTGTTGCTAACAGCTAGGTGTCTAACGCTAACTAGCTATAGGGGTTAAGGTTAGGGGAAGGGTTAGCTAAACGGGTTAGGGGAAGGGTTAGCTATAAGGGTTAGGGGAAGGGTTAGCGAACTTGATAAGTAGTTCCAACGTAGCTAAACATTTGTTTCAATGTTGCTAATTAGCTAAAATGCTAAAGTTTTCCGTGATGAGATTCAAACACTCAACCTTGAGGTTGCTAGAAGTTTGTGTTATACACCCACATCCACCCCGACTAATCACCCTACTATTGTTTTTGCCTTAAGAAACCTGTTTTATGTAACCATTATGGAGGAAATGATTGAATTACCTATGTAAATTAATTAAACATACTATGCTGTTTTTACTTGGAGAATTATCCATGGTTATATTTTAGTATAGGCTTGTCTTGTGTGACTTAGTCATGGGTCTGGGCGTACAGATAAGAGCCGCTTGGGTGCAACTGCAGTATGTGAGATCCTGTTTTAACAATCTACAGGAACTTTGATGTGTGAAAACTGTAAGAGAAATATTACGTATTTACCTGCTTTGTTGAATATTGATTGTTGAATTATATGCTGAACAATAGTAAGAGATTTTCATAACTACAAATGCTGTGCTTCTGTAAAGGGATGGCTCCCCTCTAGCTCCCTGCAGCTGGTCTGTGGGTATAGTCAAGGACATGGTGTGAGCCGAGATCGAGATGAGAAATAGAACAAACCCCTATTTGTTTCTAATCATCTATGCTTCTGAGAAACGAAGCCAGGGTACAGGAAACAACACCAGGTGAACATAACCACAAGATGAACCCAAGGTAGCTTATGATGCCCCGATCTGCATGGGAGGGGTGGAACCAGCCATGACGAAGCATTTCTAGGTCTGCTATATAGGACCTCTGTTTTTTCTGTACCTTTGAGCTCTCGGCCTTACACTCAAGAGTGTGGGGTCGACCAGCTTCATTATTGCAATTCTTACTAAATAAAGATTATCATTTGAAGAAATTACAAAGTCTCTCTTGGTTAGAATGTCCTGCTTAACATTCAGGTAACACACAGACACAGAAACACACACAGACACGCACACAAACACACCGACACATGCACACACACTTGCGCACATGCACACACACTTGCGCACACGCGCACACACTTGCGCACACGCGCACACACACATACACACTACTCAGCTGTTCACATTTGTCTTGATTGACATGTTTTTCAGTTAGTTTGTTGTTGTTGTTGATGTTAAACAGGTCCTTCAGTTTATAGTGACTGTGTATCTTTACCAGACTGTTGGTCAGAAAGTCAAGCTGAGATACGTTAGTCAACTGATTCTCTCTGAGGACCATTGCGAATCAAACTCTGACTACCTTGATGACCCTGACTATCCTGATCAAAACCATGGCTATCCTGAACCAAACCAGGCCTACTCACATACAAACCTTGCTGAATTGATACAAAATACTGTGCAGTAATGTCATATTTCACTGGATAAGTCTGAAAATTTGCACACAGACTGCTGCCATCTGGTGGCCAAAATCTAAAGTACAGCTAGACTGTAAAAACTTTTTTGGGGGTTGTATTATTTTTTACCATTTCCAATGTGTTATATTCTCCTACATTAATTTAACTTTTCCACAAATTTCCCAGTGTTTCCTTTCAAATGGTATTATGAATATGCAGATCTTTGCTTCAGGTCCTGAACTACAGGCAGTTAGATTTGGGTATGTCAATTTAGGTGAAAATTGAAAAAAAGGGTACGATCCTTAAGATACCCTGCCTTTAAATATTTAATTGAGTTTCATAGTGCTATCATTGTGTGATGCCTGACATTGGTGATAAGTCAATTGATTGTCTGTAAATTAGGCATTCTGAATTAGATTTGATTCTTCACAATGGCACCCTCCTCTGGTTATCTTGAGTGACACAGGTAAGTTTTATATATACAGAGTAGCATTCTGTTTGTGAGATGTGGCGTAAGTGATGTTATGGGTATAGGCCTATGAAATGCTTTGATTAAGATCCATTATGTGTCTTTCATATTTGATGGAAAAACACATCTATTAAGGCATTAGGGAAGACAGGTCAGATGTTGGGTTCGGACTAGGGAGGGTACAGGTAGAGGAGGACAGGTCAGATGTTAGGTACGGACTAGGGAGGGTACAGGTAGAGGAAGACAGGTCAGATGTTAGGTACGGACTAGGGAGGGTACAGGTAGAGGAAGACAGGTCAGATGTTAGGTTGGGACTATAGGGAGGGTACAGGTAGAGGAAGACAGGTCAGATGTACGGACTAGGGAGGGTACGAAGACTAGGGTTCGGACTAGGAGGGTACAGGTAGAGGAAGACAGGTCAGATGTTAGGTACGGACTAGGGAGGGTACAGGTAGAGGAAGACAGGTCAGATGTTAGGTACGGACTAGGGAGGGTACAGGTAGAGGAAGACAGGTCAGATGTTAGGTTCGGACTAGGGAGGGTACAGGTAGAGGAAGACAGGTCAGATGTTAGGTTACGGACTAGGGAGGGTACAGGAAGGGTAGAGGAAGACAGGTCAGATGTTAGGTACGGACTATGGGAGGGTACAGGTAGAGGAAGACAGGTCAGATGTTAGGTACGGACTAGGGAGGGTACAGGGAGGAAGACAGGTCAGATGTTAGGTGGATGGACTACAGGAGGGTACGGACAGGAAGACAGGTCAGATGTTAGGTACGGACTAGGGGGTACAGGTAGAGGAAGACAGGTCAGATGTTAGGTTTGGACTAGGGAGGGTACAGGTAGAGGAAGACAGGTCAGATGTTAGGTACGGACTAGGGAGGGTACAGGTAGAGGAAGACAGGTCAGATGTTAGGTACGGACTAGGGAGGGTACAGGTAGAGGAAGACAGGTCAGATGTTAGGTACGGACTAGGGAGGGTACAGGTAGAGGAAGACAGGTCAGATGTTCAGGTACGGACTAGGGAGGGTACAGGTAGAGGAAGACAGGAAGACAGGTCAGATGTTAGGTACAGGGAGGTAGAGGAGGGTACAGGTAGACTAGGGAGGAAGACAGGTTAGATGTTAGGTACAGGACGGACTAGGGAGGGTACAGGTAGAGGAAGACAGGTCAGATGTTAGGTAGGGAGGACTAGGGAGGGTACAGACCAGTGTCAGGTTCAGGTAGAGGAAGACAGGTCAGATGTTAGGTGGACTAGGGAGGGTACGAAGACAGGTCAGATGTTAGGTATGGAGGGAGGGTACAGGTAGAGGAAGACAGGTCAGATGTTAGGTACGGACTAGGGAGGGTACAGGTAGAGGAAGACAGGTCAGATGTTAGGTTTGGACTAGGGAGGGAGGGTACAGGAAGACAGGTCAGATGTTAGGTACGGACTAGGGAGGGTACAGGTAGAGGTAGACAGGTCAGATGTTAGGTATGGACTAGGGACAGGTACAGGAAGGGACAGGTAGAGGAAGACAGGTCAGATGTTAGGACTAGGGAGGGTCAGGTAGAGGAAGACAGGTCAGACAGGTTGGATGGAGGTACAGGAGGAAGACAGGGTCAGACTAGGGAGGGTACAGGTAGAGGAAGACAGGTCAGATGTTAGGTACGGACTAGGGAGGGTACAGGTAGAGGAAGACAGGTCAGATGTTAGGTACGGACTAGGGAGGGTTCACAGGTAGAGGAAGACAGGTCAGATGTTAGGAACGGACTAGGGAGGGGGAAGAGGGACAGGTACAGACCAGGGTCAGGTAGGAGGAAGACAGGACCAGGTCAGATGTTAGGTATGGACTAGGGAGGGTACAGGAAGACATGTACAGACCAGGGTCAGATGGGTCAGATGTAGAGGAAGAGATACAGACCAGGGTCAGAGAAAGGTTCAGGTAGAGGAAGACAGGTACAGACCAGGGTCAGGGAGGGTTCAGGTAGAGGAAGACAGGTACAGACCAGGGTCAGATGAAAGGATCAGGGAGGGTTCTGGTAGAGGAAGACAGGTACAGACCAGGGTCAGGGAGGGTTCTGGTAGAGGAAGACAGGTACAGACCAGGGTCAGGGAGGGTTCAGGTAGAGGAAGACAGGTACAGACCAGGGTCAGGGAGGGTTCAGGTAGAGGAAGACAGGTACAGACCAGGGTCAGGGAGGGTTCAGGTAGAGGAAGACAGGTACAGACCAGTGTCAGAGATCAGGCAGGGTTCAGGTAGAGGAAGACAGGTACAGACCAGGGTCAGGGAGGGTTCAGGTAGAGGAAGACAGGTACAGAGATGTCAGTAGAGATCAGGCAGGGTTCAGGTAGAGGAAGACAGGTACAGACCAGGGTCAGGGAGGGTGTAGAGGAAGACAGGTACAGACCAGGGGAGGCAGGGTTCAGGAGGAGGGTTCAGGATGTAGAGAAGACAGGTACAGACCAGGTCAGATGTAGGATCAGGCAGGGTTCAGGTAGAGGAAGACAGGTACAGACCAGGGTCAGGGAGGGTTCAGGTAGAGGAAGACAGGTACAGACCAGGGTCAGATGAAAGGATCAGGGAGAGAGGAAGACAGGCAGGGTTCAGGGTTCTGGTAGAGGAAGACAGGTACAGACCAGGGTCAGGGAGGGAGGGTTCAGGTAGAGAAGAAGACCAGGGTCAGGGACAGACCAGGGTCAGATTTAGAGGGAGGGTTCAGGTAGAGGAAGAGGACAGACATGTAGAGGAAGACAGGTACCAGGGTCAGATGTAGAGATCAGGGAGGGTTCAGGTAGAGGAAGACAGGTACAGACCAGGGTCAGGGAGGGTTCAGGTAGAGGAAGACAGGTACAGACCAGGGTCAGATGTAGGAGATCAGGATCAGGGAGGGTTCAGGTAGAGGAAGACAGGTAGGGTCAGACCAGGGTCAGGGAGGGTTCAGGGAGGGTTCAGGTAGAGGAAGACAGGTACAGACCAGGGTCAGGGAGGGTTCAGGTAGAGGAAGACAGGTACAGACCAGGGTCAGGGAGGGTTCAGGTAGAGGAAGACAGGTACAGACCAGGGTCAGATGTAGAGATCAGGCAGGGTTCAGGTAGAGGAAGACAGGTACAGACCAGGGTCAGGGAGGGTTCAGGTAGAGGAAGACAGGTACAGACCAGGGTCAGATGTAGAGATCAGGGAGGGTTCAGGTAGAGGAAGACAGGTACAGACCAGGGTCAGGGAGGGTTCAGGTAGAGGAAGACAGGTACAGACCAGGGTCAGGGAGGGTTCAGGTAGAGGAAAACAGGTACAGACCAGGGTCAGATGTAGAGATCAGGCAGGGTTCAGGTAGAGGAAGACAGGTACAGACCAGACAGGTAGAGGAAGACATGTACAGACCAGGGTCAGGGAGGGTTCAGGTAGAGGAAGACAGGTACAGACCAGGGTCAGGGAGGGAGGGTTCAGGTAGAGGAAGACAGGTACAGACCAGGGTCAGGGAGGGTTCAGGTAGAGAAGACAGGTACAGATTGATGATAATGGATAGAGTTAATACACTGGATTATAGGTTTGATGTGGGGGGTGAGGGTAAGGGGAGGGATGAGGGGGGTGGGGGTGAAGAAGGGTGATATTGGGATGAGGGGATTTAGGGTCATATTTATTTAGGTCAAAATGACTGTTTCCCTTTCTGACTCGTGATGGGTTGTGACTACTGTAGTAGTTAATGACTAACTGACCCGCTCCACCACTCACACCCATTGGTCACTAGTCCTTCCATACAGACAGACAGAGAGGGGTATTTGACCAGTGTGTATCCTCAAGGTTGGAAGACATGACAGTGTTCAGGAGCAGCTTTCTGGTACAGGTTGGAAACTCTGACATTTTGAAAACCTTGACAGACCCAAATTGAAAGCAATTGTTAGATTTGTTCTACTCATGACTACTCTGACATTTTTGAAATGTCACGAATTACAATTTGTTGTTGCTAACAGCTAGGTGGCTAACGCAAAGCTCTAGGGGTTAAAGCAAGGGTTAGCATAAAACTACTAAAAATAGTTACAAAGTTGCTAATTGCTAAAATTGTCGTGATATTCAAGACTGTTATACACCCACCCATACTTTTGTTTTTGAGTAAGTCTTTTTAACCATACCAAACATAACATATTATACTAATTTGAGTTGTCCCAGATTTACTTTTAATGTGCATTCAGGTGATTTTTGTCTCATCAGACCTTTATCAAACAAAGTGGTTTACAGATGGGTGAAGTCCTGTAGAGACTTGTCCTTCTGGCAGGTTCTCCCAGCTTAGCCAAGGAACTCTTTAGTTCTGCCAGAGTGGTCATTGGGTGTGGTATATGTGCACAGGGGGTGTGGTATATGTGCACCAGGGGGTGTGGTATATGTGCACGGGGGGTGTGGTATATGTGCACACCAGGGGGGTGTGGTATATGTGCACAAGGGGTGTGGTATATGTGCACGACGGGGGGGTATATGTGGCGGTGTGGTATATGTGCACACAAGGGGGTGTGGTATATGTGCACGAGGGGGGTGGTGTCCATAATATGTCCACAAGGGGGTGTGGTATATGTGCACGAGGGGGTGTGGTATAGGGGTGTGGTATATGTGCACAAGGGGGTGTGGTATATGTGCACAAGGGGTGGGGTGCACGAGGGGTGTGGTATATGTGCACAAGTGGGTGTGGTATATGTGCACAAGGGGTGGTGCACGAGGGGGTGTATATGTCCAGGGGTGTGGTATATGTGCACAAGGGGGTGTGGGTACGGGGGGTGTGGTATATGTGCACAAGGGGGTGTGGTATATGTGCACGGGGGGTGTGGTATATGTGTCCACGGGTATATGTGCACGGGGGTGTGGTATATGTGCACGAGGGGGTGTGTATATGTGCACGGGGGTGTGGTATATGTGCCACAAGGGGTGTGGTATATGTGCACGGGGGGTGTGGTATATGTGCACGGGGGTGGGTATATGTATGGTATATGTGCACGTGGTATATGTCCACGAGGGGGTGTGGTATATGGGTGTGGTATATGTGCATATGTGCATGTCCACGGGGGGTGTGGTATATGTCCACGAGGGGTATGGTATATGTGCACGAGGGGGTATGGTATATGTATATGTATATGTGCACGAGGGGTGTGTGGTATATGTGTCCACACGAGGGGTATGGTATATGTGCACGAGGGGGTGGTATATGTGCACCAATATACCGAGGGGTGTGGTATACATGAGGGGGTGTGGTATATGTCCACGAGGGGGTATGGTATATGTGCACGAGGGGGTGTGGTATATGTTACCACGGCTACGGGCTGTTCCGTCAAGACGCAATTGCTATTATAAACTGGTTACCAACGTAGTAGTAAAAAGTATTGTTTTGTCATACCCATGGTATATGGTCTGATATACCACGGCTGTCAGCCAATCAGCATTCAGGGCTCGATCCACCCAGTTTATTATAGCCCTTTACTCACACTGTTGTTGTGGAGTAATAACACACACTTCATGTTAAACGAAACACACTTTATTAAAAAATATCACCACATTCATCAACATCCTATTATTAGTCCCTGGGTCCTTCATGGGGAGATAAACTGTGCTCTTCAGACAGGGACATCAGCTATTGCTGAGTAGGTGGTGAAAATTGAAACACTACTCTATTTCTAGCTTTCTCTTTCACACTCTCTCTCACACACACAATCACTCAGGTGTAGGGGTCAGCACATCCGAGTTGGGGGGTCAGGGTGAGAGGTCAGTGGACTATAGAGTTAAGGGGTTCAGCGCGGATGTTCCCCAGGTCCAGCGAAGAATCTGTGTCCTCGTCAATCTCCCCAATCACAGCTCTGCAAAATAGAGGAGAGCAGTTGGGCCTGGGTGTATTACTGTGTGTTGAAGTCTGACCCCCCCCCCCAAAGTGGCCAGTTAAAGTGCTCATTCCCCTCACGGTTTCAGAAATGTTGTCGACACTCAGTCTCTTCACCAATCCAAGTGCATGATGGGGAGTGAACGGGCGCAGTGAGAGGTCATAAGGGGTCGTTTGGGTGAAAGGTGAGAGTTCCGCCAGAGGTCGACATGATACTTACACGTTGTCTCCTCTGACGATGTATAGTCCCAGGACCACCTGCTCCACACCCTGAGAGGAACTGAACACACGCTCATGACTCTCATCCAGAATCAGGTTGATGGTCTGGTCAAAGCCCTTCAGGGTGCCCTGAACACACACAGTCAGTTCAACGGTCCAATCAAAACAGTACACACACAATCAGATCAACGGTCCAATCAAAACAGTACACACACAATCAGATCAACGGTCCAATCAAAACAGTACACACAGATCAACGGTCCAATCAAAACAGTACACACAGATCAACGGTCCAATCAAAACAGTACACACAGATCAACAGTCCAATCAAAACAGTACACAATCAGATCAACAGTCCAATCAAAACAGTACACACAGATCAACGGTCCAATCAAAACAGTACACAGTCAGATCAACGGTCCAATCAAAACAGTACACAAAGATCAACGGTCCAATCAAAACAGTACACACAGATCAACGGTCCAATCAAAACAGTACACACAGATCAACGGTCCAATCAAAACAGTACACAGTCAGATCAACGGTCCAATCAAAACAGTACACACACACACAGATCAAGTCGGTCCAATCAAAACAGTACACACAGATCAACGGTCCAATCAAAACAGTACACACAGATCAACGGTCCAATCAAAACAGTACACACAGATCAACGGTCCAATCAAAACAGTACACACAGATCACACGGTCCAATCAAAACAGTACACACACAATCAGATCAACGGTCCAATCAAAACAGTACACACAGATCAACGGTCCAATCAAAACAGTACACACAGATCAACGGTCCAATCAAAACAGTACTCGCAGTCAGATCAACGGTCCAATCAAAACAGTACACACAGATCAACGGTCCAATCAAACCAGCACACACAGATCAACGGTCCAATCAAACCAGTACACACAGATCAACGGTCCAATCAAACCAGCACACACACAAAATCAGGTTTATGGTCCAGTCAAAACCATTCAGACGCACAGATCTGGAGCCAAGTACGGCAGTGAAGTAGCTAGAGACATACCACTATCATCCGTCCGTCAGATGTAACGATGGCCACTGTACCTGAAACACAGCAGCTAAGGAAGACATTTGGGACACTATTTCCAACCTGGTCTCAGGGGTAGACGCCCAACCACCCTACTTTACTTTCTACTTATTGAGTAACGTTCTCTCTTATGTAACCATACTAAACGTAACATTTGAGTGGCCAGGATTTACGTTTACTATATTCCGTCTAGTCTATCACCTCGTTCAGACCCACAGCGTCAATGCGTTTTGGTGCATTCATTTTAAAAGTAAACGCTGCGCTTGCCTTGCAACATTCCGTAGCAGTGGTTCATATGCGCTGAACAAAAACGCAACATGTAAAGTGTTGGTCCCATGTTTTACGAGCTGAAATAAAAGATCCCAGAAATGTTCCATACACACTAAAAAAAGCCTATTTCCCTCAAATGTTTTGCACAAGTTTGTTTACATCCCCGTTAGTGAGAATAGCAGTGGCTCTGGATAAAGTGTTGGTCCCATGTTTTGCTAAATAAAAGACTTAAATGTAAATGTAAAATAGTGAGAATGTCTCTTTTGTCAAGACAATCCATCCACTGTACAGGATAGGCATATCAAGAAGCTGATTAAACACCACGATCATTACACGGGTGACCCTAAAAGGTCACAAAAATGTGCAGTTTTGTCAGAACAATGCCACAGATTTCTCAAGTAGAGGGAGTGTGTAATTGGCATGCTGACTGCAGGAATGTCCAATGGGGCTGTTGCCAGAGAACTTAATGTTCATTTCTCTACCATAATGTCGTTTTAGAGAATTTGGCAGTACTTCTAACCACAGACCATGTGTATGGCGTTGTGTGGGTGAGTGGTTTGCTGATGTCAACGTTGTGAACAGAGGGCCCCCCCCACGGTGGCGGTGGGGTTATGGTATGGGCAGGAATAAGCTACGGCCAACGAACACAACTGCATTTTATCGATGGCAATTTGAATGCATAGAGATACCGTGACAAAATCCTGAGGCCCATTGGTGTGCCACTCATCTTGTTTTAGCATGATAATGCACGGCCCCATGTCACAAGGACCTGTACACAATTCCTGGAAGCTGAAAATGGCCTACATTCTCAGGCATGTCACCCATTGAGCATTTTATTTGATCTTTATTGAACTAGGCAAGTCAGTTAGGCACAAATTCTTATTTTCAAAGACGGCCTAGGAACAGTGGGTTAACTGCCTTGTTCAGGGGCAGAACGACAGATTTGAACCTTGTCAGCTCGGGGATTCGATCTTGCAACCTTTCTAGTCCAACACTCTAACTAACCACTAGGCTACCTGACGCTCTAACCACTAGGCTGCCTGGCTCTAACCACTAGGCTACCTGACGCTCTAACCACTAGGCTACCTGACGCTCTAACCACTAGGCTACCTGACGCTCTAACCACTAGGCTACCTGACGCTCTAACCACTAGGCTACCTGACGCTCTAACCACTAGGCTACCTGACGCCCCAATCGAGGCATATGAGACCAGGCTGCTATTTCATGAGAAGCTGCACATGCAGCAATACTGTTGAGCCAAATCCGTAGTTAGCTTGCTATTATAAACTTGGTGGTTCAAGCCCTGAATGCTGATTGGCTGAAAGCCGTTGTATATCAGAGAGTATACCACTGGTATGACAAAACATGTATTTTTACTGTTCTAATTACATTTGTAAACAGTTTATAATAGCAATAAGGCACCTCGGGGGTTTGTGGTATATTGCCAATATACCACAACTAAGGGCTGTATTCAGGCACTCAGCTTTGAGTCGTGCTAAATATACCATAGCCGTGGTATATTGGCCATATACCACACCTCGGGCCTTATTGCTTAAATAACACATTTGGATGAACATGTACCCATGTTTGGCTTCCAAAATAATTTGTATTATATTTTATCTAACTAGCGCACAGTTACATGTCATTCTACTAAAAAGCCATATGCGATGCTATTGCTAGCAAAGCTCAATCTAGCAGGCCAAAGCACCCACGCATCAATAATCACGCGATTCATCAGCAAAAGTCCCATTCAGTGACTGTACCAGGATGACTTTAGTTCAAAGGATACGGTTGATGTAGCTCTCGAGGGCAGTCGACATGGTGACAACAAAAAACTCGTTCAAATCCGCCGGGTTTATTTGGAAAACACAAACGTAGCTCCACCGTAGATCACAAAATCGGCGTGCAGGCACAAACCGGAAACAGCATCAGACCAGACTAGATGATTGCAGACCCACTAATGATTTTGGTGTCCAGAAGATGGCGCCGAATCCACAGAAAATGAGTGTCGCGCCGTTCTTTATACCCCTCAGTGGTGTCGCCCTACCGATCCATGAGTTTACCAGACCGCCCTTTCTAGAGATAATAGGCTTGTTCGACCTTGGATCATAATTAATTACTGATTATTATTTGTAGATCAGTCAGTCACCATTTACCCACAATGCATCATGGATTTGATGTTCTCCAGCCAAAGGGACCAGGGTTCTGGTCTTGAAGCATGGTTTCAACTGCTCCTACAGTTTTGTTTCGGTACTGCAGTTTAACTGACACCCGGCACAGAAAAAAAAGTCAGATTAGAAAATGTATTAATAAGACACTTTAGTCATAAACTTTGTGCACAAAACAGCCATTTCATTATTTGAATGATTTTCCCCCAGTGCTCACAGTTGAAGACAGTTGTCCTGTTGGAGAGCATTAACATAATGTATCATTGGTCAATTGTGACTGACTGATCTACAAATAATGAGTCGTTATTTATGATGCAAGGTGATTTGTAGATCAGTCAGGCAGCAGTCACCTGCAATATCAAACAAGTCCATTAACATGTTAATATTCATCCAATGTCTGCTGTTTTCGGATGATGTAATCGCTACTCCTTTTGCATATTGAGTACTAGTGCACATGTGATGTTGGTCTGTATAAACCGCATACAACCTGGTCATATGGATGCAGTCTCTAGCGCTCATTATACCTCAGTGTCTCCAACACCGCTTCTGTTTCTATGGCATACTGCACCTGGGCAGGCTGCTGAGACCCATATTGCACCTGGGCAGGCTGCTGAGACCCATACTGCACCTGGGCAGGCTGCTGAGACCCATACTGCACCTGGGCAGGCTGCTGAGACCCATACTGCACCTGGGCAGGCTGCTGAGACCCATACTGCACCTGGGCAGGCCTGGACCCATACTGCACCTGGGGCTGCTGAGACCCATACTGCACCTGGGCAGGCTGCTGAGACCCATACTGCACCTGGGCAGGCTGCTGAGACCCATACTGCACCTGGTCAGGCTGCTGAGACCCATACTGCACCTGGGCAGGCTGCTGAGACCCATACTGCACCTGGGCAGGCTGCTGAGACCCCCACCTGGGCAGGCTGCTGAGACCCATACTGCACCTGGGCAGGCTGCTGAGACCCATACTGCACCTGGGCAGGCTGCTGAGACCCATACTGCACCTGGGCAGGCTGCTGAGACCCATACTGCACCTGGGCAGGCTGCTGAGACCCATACTGCACCTGGGCAGGCTGCTGAGACCCATACTGCACCTGGTCAGACTGCTGGACCCATACTGCACCTGGTCAGACTGCTGAGACCCATACTGCACCTGGGCAGGCTGCTGAGACCCATACTGCACCTGGGCACCTGGACCCATACTGCACCTGGGACTGCTGAGACCCATACTGCACCTGGGCAGGCTGCTGAGACCCATACTGCACCTGGGCAGGCTGCTGAGACCCATACTGCACCTGGGCAGGCTGCTGAGACCCATACTGCACCTGGGCAGGCTGCTGAGACCCATACTGCACCTGGGCAGGCTGCTGAGACCCATACTGCACCTGGGCAGGCTGCTGAGACCCATACTGCACCTGGGCAGACTGCAGGCTGCTGAGTCCCATACTGCACCTGGGCAGGCTGCTGAGACCCATACTGCACCTGGGCAGGCTGCTGAGACCCATACTGCACCTGGGCAGGCTGCTGAGACCCATACTGCACCTGGGCAGGCTGCTGAGACCCATACTGCACCTGGGCAGGCTGCTGAGACCCATACTGCACCTGGGCAGGCTGCTGAGACCCATACTGCACATGGGCAGGCTGCTGAGACCCATACTGCACCTGGGCAGGCTGCTGAGACCCATACTGCACCTGGGCAGGCTGCTGAGACCCATACTGCACCTGGGCAGGCTGCTGAGACCCATACTGCACCTGGGCAGGCTGCTGAGACCCATACTGCACCTGGGCAGGCTGCTGAGACCCATACTGCACCTGGGCAGGCTGCTGAGACCCATACTGCACCTGGGCAGGCTGCTGAGACCCATACTGCACCTGGGCAGGCTGCTGAGACCCATACTGCACCTGGGCAGGCTGCTGAGACTCATACTGCACCTGGGCAGGCTGCTGAGACCCATACTGCACCTGGGCAGGCTGCTGAGACCCATACTGCACCTGGGCAGGCTGCTGAGACCCATACTGCACCTAGGCAGGCTGCTGAGGCTCACTGGAGTGACTTCATTAGAATCTTTCTCTCTGAAATACATTAGCATGAACGTACATGATTGGTTGTCAAAACGGCAGTTACTTGACATAAATAACATTTTCGGGATTTAAACGTTTTTATTTCTCACTTCATTACAAATGTATATGACATTAAATAAGGTAATGTGACAGACAGGGCTGTTGTTGTTATCAAATGCACTGGACTGCTTAAAACAGCAGTGTTAAGGTCTCCTATATCTCATGTGGTTAAAGACAACAGTCCCTGTCAGGAAGTGAGAGGGGAGCCTCCTGATATACCCATCCACACCATGTGGTACTACTAGATCTCCTCCACAAGAAGACAGAAGTCTGTGCTGTCAGTCA
The DNA here is from genome assembly GCF_023373465.1 of Oncorhynchus keta. Classification (NCBI taxonomy): domain Eukaryota; kingdom Metazoa; phylum Chordata; class Actinopteri; order Salmoniformes; family Salmonidae; genus Oncorhynchus; species Oncorhynchus keta. Next base: position 135,370 of record NW_026280537.1, read on the forward strand.
ATAGACAAATAATGTCCTCTACATGAGCAGTTCATTTAAACACATCCTTCAGGCTCCAGTCGAGGTCTCTCCCTGCGTTTAGACCAGGAGTGGTGAGTTGATATGGAACAGGTGCTGAGCTTGTAGACAGAGGATCGGCAAAGTAAACAAAACTGGGATTAAACGGGATGGGACAGGAGTATTCAGGAATGACAGCGGTCTATTCCAGGTTTCTGGGATACGGTGTAGTTCATTGGTAGTGGTTGCTCTTTGCCAGCTATAGCCCGTCCTAGCCTGGTCACAGATCTGTTAGTGCTGCCTTGCTCAACTCCTACGGCCAATCGGCATCACAAAGACCATAGGAGTTGTCAAAAACACATCTGGGACCATGCTACTGTTCTTCCTCCCATCTCCCCTCACTTTCCCGGCCAGGAGGCCCTGAGGTTGAGCAGGATGAGGACGTCGCAGGGGCCAGGCGGTAGACCCCCAGCTCGTTGAGGGCTGACGTAGGGCTGGGCTTGCCGTCCGGGGTCCCTGGTTGCTCCTCGTCTTCCTCAGCCTGCCTCAGGACGTCTCGTAGAAGAAGAGCCGAGCCCACATTCAGACACAGGATGACGCAGGCCTCCTTCACACTGAGAGAGGGAGACATGACCAATCATTTTTTACCTAGAAATGATTTGACAAGAAATTCAAGCAGGACATTTAATAACCTAAGGAACTACAAACTGTCGGTCTCTTCTAAAGATTATGGTCCAATGGACAATGTTTTCAGGTGATATTGTCAGCAGAATTGCCATTGTATGTAATGGCCCACTCACTGTTTGAAGAAGTTCTCAGGCCTCTTGCAGTAGTGTCCAAACAGAGGGAAGAGGTTTCTTGTCATGTCGGGTGGAGCTGGGCTGCACCCCCTCGTTGAAGTGGTTATACAGAATCACCTAAGGGAGACAGGTAGCAGATCCATAAGTTAATAGAGATGTGATTACCCCCAAAAAAACATTCTCTATTGCTTCATCCTATTTTCTTACGTCTGTATTTTATCATTAGAATTAGTCAGTAGCCAATGTAGTTTTAATGTATTTGAGAACAGATGTGTCTAATGATGTGTGACAATCTGATTATCTTCTTTTAAGTCTCTCCAGACAGTAGTATCTGAGAAATCACTAAAAGTTCAAATATTTAATGAAGTCAACTATCTGATTCATTCCCATTGTAGCAGGTCAGCAGTGTGACTCACATTCTGGTAGAGGAAGAGGTCCAGCCTCTCAGCCAGGTCCTGCCAGCCCATCTGGAAGAGAGGCAGACACAGCATCTGCTGCAGCTGGAGCAGGTGGTCCCTGAGACAGAGCATCAGAGGACAGGCTAGACTGGACAGGGACATGGTGGCCTGGTCACACTGGGACGGCAGAGACAACCACCTGGGAGGAGAAGGATACACGTTGGTGTCATTCTAGTTTTCAACATTTTGTTGTTCAATTGGTTATATGGCGGCTGTAGGTGATGATCTGAGCTCAAGAAATCACATTTCATTCCTACTGTCCAGGCGTGTTACAGGACAAAGATATTTGTCACAAAGTGCTTACAATCAGCCTGGGCCTAAACACCAAGCAAAGCAAGGTGACAGTGGGTGTCTAGTGTTTAAAACTCCAAAGATAGGACTACATCTTGAGAGGAACTAGATTGAACAGAAAGAACCCTTCCTCTAAGAGAAGAGTGTCTCCATTGACCTGTCCCTGGAGTAGGGCTGAGCCTTCTTCTGTACGTCCCTCATGACAGCCTCCAGTAACCTGCCCAGCATGTCTCCTCTCAGCCTCTCCAGCAGCCCCAGGAGCCCCTCAAACAGAGACCCCTCCAGAGAGGCCAGACGGCCGGACTCAGTGACCCCCAGTGGCCCCAACAGCTCCTCCTCCCCCAGGGCCACAGCAGACTGCTGCAGCTGCAGGAAGAACTGAGGAAGAACAGAGGACAGAGAAAAGAACATTGAACAGCCTTGAAGAAGCCCTCTGGAGCAGTGCAGTAAAAGGAGGGAACATACAGCAGAGTGAAGGTGTTAATATGTGGCTTTTTCTGTCCCCTTAACTACTTCTGAACGGACAACACATGTACATTCAGACAGACTGACAGATTGACAGACAGGCAGGCAGACTGACAGACAGGCAGGCAGACTGACAGACAGGCAGACTGACAGACAGGCAGGCAGGCAGACAGACAGTCAGGCAGACTGACAGATTGACAGACAGGCAGGCAGACAGTCAGGCAGACTGACAGACAGACAGGCAGACTGACAGACAGGCAGGCAGACACAGTCAGGCAGACTGACAGATTGACAGACAGGCAGGCAGACAGATTGACAGACAGGCAGGCAGACTGACAGACAGGCAGGCAGGCAGACAGACAGTCAGGCAGACTGACAGATTGACAGACAGGCAGGCAGACAGACAGATTGGCAGACAGTCAGGCAGACTGACAGATTGACAGACAGGCAGGCAGACAGACAGATTGGCAGACAGTCAGGCAGACTGACAGATTGACAGACAGGCAGGCAGACTGACAGATTGGCAGACAGTCAGGCAGACTGACAGATTGACAGACAGGCAGGCAGACAGACAGATTGACAGACAGGCGGGCAGCATGTGCCAAAGCAGCAGCTACTCTTCCTGGGGTCCAGTGAAATGAAGGCAGTTTATACAACTGTAATACATTACAATACATTCACAGATTTCACAACACACTGTGTTCCCTCAGGCCCCTACTCCACCACTACCACATATCTACAGTACTAAATCCATATGTATATATAGTGTGTGTGTGTGTGTGTGTGTGTGTGTGTGTGTGTGTGTGTGTGTGTGTGTGTGTGTGTGTGTGTGTGTGTGTGTGTGTGTGTGTGTGTGTGTGTGTGTGTGTGTGTGTCTGTGCCAATGTTTGTGTTGCTTCACAGTCCCCGCTGTTCCATAAGGTGTTTTTTTTATCTATTTTTAAACCTAATTTTACTGCTTGCGTCAGATACTTGATGTGGAATAGAGTTCCATGTAGTCATGACTATGTAGTACTGTGGAATAGAGTTCCATGTAGTCATGGCTCTATGTAGTACTGTGGAATAGAGTTCCATGTAGTCATGGCTCTATGTAGTACTATGGAATAGAGTTCCATGTCGTCATGGCTGTATGTAGTACTGTGGAATAGAGTTCCATGTAGTCATGGCTGTATGTGGTACTGTGGAATAGAGTTCCATGTAGTCATGGCTGTATGTGGTACTGTGGAATAGAGTTCCATGTAGTCATGGCTCTATGTAGTACTGTGGAATAGAGTTCCATGTAGTCATGGCTCTATGTAGTACTATGGAATAGAGTTCCATGTAGTCATGGCTCTATGTAGTACTATGGAATAGAGTTCCATGTAGTCATGGCTGTATGTGGTACTGTGGAATAGAGTTCCATGTAGTCATGGCTCTATGTGGTACTGTGGAATAGAGTTCCATGTAGTCATGGCTCTATGTAGTACTATGGAATAGAGTTCCATGTAGTCATGGCTGTATGTGGTACTATGGAATAGAGTTCCATGTAGTCATGGCTGTATGTAGTACTGTGGAATAGAGTTCCATGTAGTCATGGCTCTATGTAGTACTATGGAATAGAGTTCCATGTAGTCATGGCTGTATGTAGTACTATGGAATAGAGTTCCATGTAGTCATGGCTCTATGTAGTACTGTGGAATAGAGTTCCATGTAGTCATGACTGTATGTAGTACTGTGGAATAGAGTTCCATGTAGTCATGACTCTATGTAGTACTGTGGAATAGAGTTCCATGTCGTCATGACTCTATGTAGTACTGTGGAATAGAGTTCCATGTCGTCATGACTGTATGTAGTACTGTGGACTGTGGAATAGAGTTCCATGTAGTCATGACTGTATGTAGTACTGTGGAATAGAGTTCCATGTAGTCATGACTCTATGTAGTACTGTGGAATAGAGTTCCATGTAGTCATGACTGTATGTAGTACTGTGGAATAGAGTTCCATGTAGTCATGACTCTATGTAGTACTGTGGAATAGAGTTCCATGTAGTCATGACTCTATGTAGTACTGTGTGCCTCCCATAGTCTGTTCTGGACTTGGGGACTGTGAAGAGACCTCTTGTGGCTTGTCTTGTGGGGTATGTATGGGTGTCCGAGCTGTGTGCCAGTAGTTTAGACAGACAGCTCGGTGCATTCAACATGTCAATACTCTCATAAATAAAAGTAGTGATGAAGTCAATCTCTTCTCCACTTTCAGCCAGGAGAGATTGACCTGCATATTATTAATGTTAGCTCTCTGTGTACATCCAAGGTCCAGCCGTGTTGCCCTGTTCTGAGACAAATGCAATTTTCCTAAGTCCTTTTTGTGGCACCTGAGCACACGACTGAACAGTAGTCAAGGTATGACAAAACTAGGGCCTGTAGGACCTGCCTTGTTGATAGAAGGTAGAAACTACCTGCCTTGTTGATAGTGTTGTTAAGAAGGTAGAAACTAGGGCCTGTAGGACCTGCCTTGTTGATAGTGTTGTTTAGAAACTAGATAGGTAGGTAGAAACTAGGGCCTGTAGGACCTGCCTTGTTGATAGTGTTGTTAAGAAGGTAGAAACTAGGGCCTGTAGGACCTGCCTTGTTGATAGTGTTGTTAAGAAGGTAGAGGGCCTGTAGGACCTGCCTTGTTTATTATAGACAGACTTCTCCCCATCTTAGCTACTTCTGCATCAATATGTTTTGTATAGCAACAGCGTGATGACTCCGAGGGGCCACGTACCACGTTGTCTCCCCAGTCCCCCAGCACGGTGGAGATGTAGTTGGCAGCGTTCAGAATAGCACAGTATCTAGCGCCCAGCGGTTACGGGACTCTTCCTTCATCACCTGGGTGAGGCGGATACGGAAGTCGTCCACCAACTCTCTCTGTAGCGCCAGGAAACGCAGCTGGGCACGAGGGCAGGGGAGGGCACGGTAGCGGTCTGGTAGGGGGAGTATTAGAGATTGAGGGGAGAGAGAGGATAGAGGGAGGTGGAGGAGAGAGAGATAGAGTGCAGTTAGTCAGAGGCTGCCCCAACAGCAGGTTGTCCCTCTACGACAAACAGAGGGACAAGACAGACAGAGTGAGACAGTGAGACAGAGGCAGAGAGAGAGGCAGAGAGAGAGAGGCAGAGGCAGAGAGAGAGGCAGAGAGAGAGAGGCAGAGAGAGAGAGGCAGAGAGAGAGAGAGAGGCAGAGAGAGAGAGAGGCAGAGAGAGAGAGGCAGAGAGAGAGAGATAGAGATAGAGAGAGAGAGGCAGAGAGAGAGAGGCAGAGAGAGAGAGAGAGGCAGAGAGAGGCAGAGAGAGAGAGAGAGGCAGAGAGAGAGAGGCAGAGAGAGAGAGGCAGAGAGAGAGAGAGAGAGAGAGAGAGAGAGAGCAACGTAAAACACCAAATAATGCAGCAGAGCAGAGGCAGAGAGAGCCATCACAAACAGAGAGGCAGAGAGACTGGTCCTGGGGCTCTGTTCACAAACACAAACACACCCTACAGAGAGGACAACAGCACAATTAGACCCAACCAAATCAGAGAAAACAAAAAAGATAATTACTTAACACATTGGAAAGAATTAACAAAAAACAGAGCAAACTAGATGCTATTTGGCCCTACACAGAGAGACAGCGGCAGAATACCTGACCACTGTGACTGACCCAAAAATTAAGGAGCTTTGAGAGACTCAGTGAGAGAGAGAGTAGGCAGATCAAGAGAAGAAGGCTATGTGTACTGCCCACAAAATTAATAGCTGCACTTCCTAACCTCCTGCCCAATGTGACCATATTAGAGAGATTTCCCCCAGATCACACAGATCCACAAAGAATTCGAAAACATATCCAATTTTGAAAAACTCCCATACCTACTGGGTGAAATTCCACAGGTGCCATCACAGCAGCAAGATTTGTGACCTGTTGCCACGAGAAAAGGGCAACCAGTGAAGAACAAACACCATTGTAAATACAACCCATATTTATGCTTATTTATTTTATCTTGTGTCCTTTAATTATTTGTACAGTGTATGTGTATATATATATATATATATATGTATATATATATACATTTGTAATGTCTTTACTGTTTTGAAACTGTTGTATGTGTAATGTTTACTGTTAATTTTTGTTGTTTTTCACTTTATATATTCACTTTGTATGTTGTCTACCTCACTTGCTTTGGCAATGTTAACACATGTTTCCCATGCCAATAAACCCTTGAATTGAATTGAATTGAATTGAGAGGCAGAGAGAGAGAGTGATAAAGTAGTTAATAATCCTACCAGTGATGACCAGCAGTAAGGTCATGAAGGTCTCAGCGCAGTCTGGAGCCTTGAGTTCGTCCATGTCACTGATGTCTTTGTACTGGGAGCTCCAAGCCCCCTCAGCAGACAGCATGGCATCCACCTTCTCTATCGCCACTACAGAGAGACACACAGTTGGGATGAGCACACATCACACATTCACTAAATCACATACACTGACATAAACGGAGTCTAACAGAGAAGTCTCTTTAGTCTCTTAAATCTCTTTAGTCAGTCCCAAATGGCTTCCTACCCCTTCACTTCACCCAAACCCTTCAATGTTTGCAGATCTGTAAGGTAGAAGCGATATGGCGGAAGCTCTGCCAGTACACTGCTTATACCTATCCAGCCCCTTCAGATCTGCGGAAATTGGAGGGTTAGGGCCAAGGGGAAAGAGTAGGGAACGATGAGAGATGCTCCACTGCTGCCTCTCTCACTCACTCTTCCTCTCCACAGTGAGCCACTTCTGCAGCACGACCTCCTCCAGCAGTACATGCAGCACTCCGGGCAGGGTGCTGGGGTAGGAGTGGGTGGTGCGCAGCTCCCTCTCAAACTGCAGGATCTCATCCACCAGGTGGCAGAAGAGAGAGTCGTCGTAGAGCAGCCGTGGAGCATCCAACGCTAGCTTCTCCTGGGCCAGGGTGAGTAGACCGCGACACAGCTCCACCTGGTGGGGACGTGAGGGATGACATGAGATACTTCAATAGCTATAACCATTATATTTTATTATATTCATATATATATGCTTATATCCTCTCATATGACTGTGGAACATCAAGAGCTGCTACGATTGACAGATGACTGCAATGGACTCAGCTTGACTTTCAGATTTGAATCTTGGGGGTGAACAAATACTTCAATGGCACATGAACTCAGGATTCTAGATGATTATATAGCGGCTGATCCTCTAACCTTGGCGTTGACGTTAGCTCCATTTCTGTCCAGAATGGGCTGGATCTTCTCCTCCATGAAGTTGGAGCTGTTACCCATCCACATCAGGACCTGGGTCAGGAACCACTCAGGCTGCATGGAGACAGAGATGGAGGTTATTATTATTGTCATTGTCTGTCTGTGTTTGAGACGCGCTCTGTGTGTGTGTGTGTGTGTGTGTGTGTGTGTGACATGCTCTCTCTCTCTCTGTGTGTGTGTGTGTGTGTGTGACATGCTCTCTCTGTGTGTGTGTGTGTGTGTGTGTGTGTGTGTGTGTGTGTGTGTGTGTGTGTGTGTGATTATTTTTGTCTCTCTCTGTGTGTGTGTGTGTGTGTGTGTGTGTGTGTGTGTGTGTGTGTGTGTGTGTGTGTTGCTCAAACCTTGTTGAGTGAATTGGTCTGACGGTTTCCAGTGAAGTGGTATCGAAACCTCTTGCTCAGAGGAAGCAACATGATCTGGACAGGAAGAGACAGGGGTGTCGTCGGGGGCAACCCTACACGGGACACAGAGGTTGGCTTCTCTGATATGAGATCATCACTGAGAAACAGGTTAAAGAAACTGGCCAGGTATTCATCTCAGTACAATATCAACATCAATATCAGTCAATATCTTAGGAAGTGTGTGAGGAACAGTATGTCTGTGACTGGGAATGTATGAAGTATGAAGCTAGTGTATGAAGAAGTGTGCAGAGTGGAAATAATGCACTGTGTCTATAACCCAGTCCTGTCTATAACCTAGTCCTGTCTATAACCCAGTCCTGTCTATAACCCAGTAGTGTCTATAACCCAGTCCTGTCTATAACCTAGTAGTGTCTATAACCCAGTCCTGTCTATAACCCAGTAGTGTCTATAACCCAGTCCTGTCTATAACCTAGTAGTGTCTATAACCCAGTCCTGTCTATAACCCAGTAGTGTCTATAACCCAGTCCTGTCTATAACCCAGTAGTGTCTATAACCCAGTCCTGTCTATAACCTAGTAGTGTCTATAACCCAGTCCTGTCTATAACCAGTAGTGTCTATAACCCAGTCCTGTCTATAACCCAGTCCTGTCTATAACACAGTCCTGTCTATAACCAGTCCTGTCTATAACCTAGTCCTGTCTATAACCCAGTCCTGTCTATAACCTAGTAGTGTCTATAACCCAGTCCTGTCTATAACCTAGTAGTGTCTATAACCCAGTCCTGTCTATAACCCAGTAGTGTCTATAACCTAGTCCTGTCTATAACCCAGTCCTGTCTATAACCTAGTAGTGTCTATAACCCAGTAGTGTCTATAACCCAGTAGTGTCTATAACCCAGTAGTGTCTATAACCTAGTCCTGTCTATAACCCAGTCCTGTCTATAACCTAGTAGTGTCTATAACCCAGTAGTGTAGTGTCTATAACCCAGTCCTGTCTATAACCTAGTAGTGTCTATCAGTAGTGTCTATAACCCAGTCCTGTCTATAACCTAGTCCTGTCTATAACCCAGTCCTGTCTATAACCTAGTAGTGTCTATAACCCAGTCCTGTCTATAACCCAGTCCTGTCTATAACCCAGTCCTGTCTATAACCCAGTCCTGTCTATAACCCAGTCCTGTCTATAACCCAGTCCTGTCTATAACCTAGTAGTGTCTATAACCCAGTCCTGTCTATAACCCAGTCCTGTCTATAACCCAGTCCTGTCTATAACCCAGTCCTGTCTATAACCTAGTAGTGTGTATAACCCAGTCCTGTCTATAACCTAGTAGTGTCTATAACCCAGTCCTGTCTATAACCCAGTCCTGTCTATAACCTAGTAGTGTCTATAACCCAGTCCTGTCTACAACCCAGTCCTGTCTATAACCCAGTCCTGTCTATAACCCAGTCCTGTCTATAACCTAGTGTCTATAACCTAGTAGTGTCTACAACCCAGTAGTGTCTACAACCCAGTAGTGTCTACAACCCAGTCCTGTCTACAACCCTGGTCCTTCTGTAGCACAGTTGGTAGAGCATGGCGCTTGTAACGCCAGGGTAGTGGGTTCGATTCCCGGGACCACCCATACGTAGAATGTATGCACACATGACTGTAAGTCACTTTGGATAAAAGCGTCTGCTAAATGGCATATATATTTATATATATTTAACCCAGTCCTGTCTATAACCCAGTCCTGTCTATAACCTAGTAGTGTCTACAACCCAGTCCTGTCTATAACCCAGTCCTGTCTACAACAGTATTAGGGTGAAGGACTGTATTAGGGTGAAGGATACGAGGTCTGTAGAGACAGGAGCTGGGCCACCAGTAGCTCCAGCTGGCTGTGGAGCTCCTGAGCGTTGGCAGGGGGGGAGAGAGACTGAGTGGGAGGAGAGATGAGCGGCCAGTGGAGCTGGATCAGCAACTCCTCAAAATCACTGCCAGACAGAGGAGGAGGAGGAGGAGTTACAAATCACATTCAGGTCTGAGGTAGCTTGACTTTGGATCATCATAATAACTGTGAATCACCAAGGCCGGTCCTGGAGAGATACCGTGTGTCTCTTACTTGTTCTGGCCCAACACAAATACACCTGGTCAACTAATCATTTAGACTGAATTAGATGGGTTAGTGCCAGGCTGGAACAAAGGCCTGCATGGCCAGTTGCTCTCCAGGACCAGGGTTTCTGACCACTGATCTAAACAGAGATCCTAATAACTAGCACAGAGTTCTCCATCGCCAGTCCTTCTGCTCCGGCCCGCTAACACAACACACTGCCTGGCCTGTCTGACCCACTCAGACACACATACCCAGCCAGTCTGTCCTTAATGATCTTGTGCCAGAAGCATAGTGTCTCTCTGAGGAAGGCCTGGAGATGAGAGCAGCCAGACTGCTTTAGGCCCACATCTAGACTGGCCATGCTGCCCACCGCCACCACTGCCTCCCATATACTGTTGGTGATCAGACACTGCTGGATGCTGTCACTGTGGGAGGAGAGAACGGCAGTTAGCGGAACAACTTAACATACAGTAGGATACCATTTTGTGTGTGTGTGTATTCCAATCAGGATCCTATCTTTGAATAGTGTCAAATATATTGTCCAACTGCAAGAAGATGAAAATATATTGTCCAACTGCAAGAAGATGAAAATATATTGTCCAACTGCAAGAAGATGAAAATATATTGTCCAACTGCAAGAAGAAGAAGAAAATAATAATACTGTTGCTCACCTGAGTTCTTCAATGCGTGACAGACACTGCAGGTATTTCATGTGTTTCTCTGTGTTGTCCAGCTGTTCCAGGGTCTGTCCCAGGCTGTCTGCCCAGGGCTGGGCGCCCTGCAGGTGCTGTATCAGGGTGTTGGACAGGACCCTCTCCCGCTGGAGCAAACCTTCCAGAGACACACGGGACTCCTCGGCAGCAGACAGCGCTGCTGACACCCGCAGCGGCACCGAACTGGACACCGTCAGAACCTGAGAAGGTGGGTGGAGGAAGACCTGTCAGCAAGGGAAATGCACGCCCTTAAACTAGCTAGCAAGGTTAGCTATATATCATGTTTGTATTACTTACATTAACTAGCAAGGGCAGAATAATACTCGCATTATTAACGATTCTATTATTTTTCATGCAATAATTGATACAGCATTGAAAGCTGATGTGAGTGTGCAACATGAAGTTAACAACGCGCTTGCTAACTACCTGCTCCTCCAGCAACTTGTTTTCCGCTGTCAGTTTCTCCAGGAGCGCGCTAACTTTCTTCAGCGACTTCAGATCCACTCCGATTTCTTTCTCTATCAATTCGACAACGTAGTCGGGGAGAGCTCCCTCCCCGATTCTGTTTCGGAGTCTTCATAATTTGTCGATATAGGGCTTTGTAGATCAGAATCGTCACTTTGGCCGTTTTGCTGCTCTGCAAGAGGGCGCCGCCATCTTTCTTCTGTGTCTCTTCCACGTCAACAGCACGCAGATGTAAACACAGCACCGAACACAGCCGTCAACGTCTATACACCCCCTCCAGTGGTGACAGTTAGTACTGCGGGACCTGTCACGGGTAAACACTTGGGACATTTCCAACTATAACACAATCCACGCTTCCTTCCATCCTCCATTCATTGGTTCATGTAACCAGTGATATCATAAGTGGAGTGATGATAGCTTCAGACAATTTACCGTTGATGTGTTATTTCAGTGATTATTAAAGGGAATTAGGAAGGATGTTTCCAAAACAAGACCCTCTTCAGTGTTTGAGTGTCATGTTGACAATCAAGACCTCACAGGAAACAACTGGACATACTGTATGTGCTCAGTTATGTAGTTGTTGAACTAATCTGTTACCCAGAACGGAACAGTTACTCTCTTATTCTGTCCTATTCTACTGTATCTTAGTCTATGCAGCTCTGACATTGCTTGTCCACATATTTATATATTCTTAATTCATTTACATAATTCCATCCCTTTACTTTAGATTGTGTATATTGTTAGATATTACTAGTTAGATATTACTGCACTGTTGGAGCTAGAAACACAAGCATTTCCCTACACCCTCAATAACATCTACTATACACGTGTATGTGAAAAATGAAATGTGATTTGATTATATCTCAAACATATTATAACATTTGTACGCTCCCTTATCCTTCATTCGTACATCTGTTTCCTGTGAATGGGAATATGCTTGAGTCTGTTCTGTTACTATCATATGCTTGAGTCTGTTCTGTTCCATATGCTTAGTCTGTTCTGTTACTATCATATGCTTGAGAGTCTGTTCTGTTCCATTACTATCATATGCTTGAGTCTGTTCCATTACTATCATATGCTTGAGTCTGTTCCATTACTCTCATATGCTTGAGTCTGTTCCATTGCTATCATATGCTTGAGTCTGTTCCATTGCTATCATATGCTTGAGTCTGTTCTGTTACTCTCATATGCTTGAGTCTTTTGTTACTATCATTGAGTCTGTTATTACTATATGCTTGAGTCTGTTCTGTTCCTTATGTTGGTCTTTTCCATTGCTATCATATGCTTGAGTCTGTTCCATTACTATCATATGCTTGAGTCTGTTCAATTACTATCATATGCTTGAGTCTGTTCCATTGCTATCATATGCTTGAGTCTGTTCCATTACTCTCATATGCTTGAGTCTGTTCCATTACTATCATATGCTTGAGTCTTTTCCATTGACATTATCATATGCTTGGAGTCTGTTCCATTACTATCATATGCTTGAGTCTGTTCCATTACTATCAGTCTGTTCCATTGCTATTGAGTCTGTTCCATTACTATCATATGCTTGAGTCTGTTCCATTACTATCATATGCTTGAGTCTGTTCCATTGCTATCATATGCTTGAGTCTGTTCATTACTATCATATGCTTGAGTCTTTTCCATTACTATCATATGCCTGACTCTGTTCTGTTCCATTACTATCTTCCTCTGTACAAAATGTGCTCCAGATGTTTTGTGGGGTTGCATTGACATTGACATTGTAACACTTGGCCCTTCTCTGGATCCCTAGAGACCCAATGGGGTTGCTTCTCAAATAGCACTCTATTCCCTATATAGTGCACTACTTTTTGACCAGGGCCTATAGAGCATTAGGGAATAGGGTGCCATTTTGGACGCAAGTGGTGAGGTCATAGTTGTCCAGAAATGGCTGATTATGTGATTTCATGTTCACTCAGGCCTCCTTGCTCTGGACTGGACCTCTGGAGTCTGGGTTCCTGTAGTAGATGCTTTGTTCTGCCAAGACAACAGATAGAAGAGCAGACAATAAGTGCTTTATGAGTTCTTAACTCTCTCTCTCTTTAATGGGGTGTTGTTGGCATGAGAAACATATGTTTTCATTGTCAAAGCAAGTGAAATAAACAATAAAGAAAGTGAGAAGAAACAAAAAACAACTTCAACAACAAACGATTAGAAATAAACAGTAAAAACAAAGGTTTCATAAAGATACAGACATTTCAAGAGTTATATTATCATATATGTCCAGGGTTTTAATGAGCAAATAGTTGTAGTACGAATAGTTGGGGAAGATAAATTAACAGATTAATATTCACAATGTTGTTTGTGCTCCACTGGTGCCGTTTTCTCAGGGCAACTGGCCACAAAACTTACTGTCTGGTTTCACATCTCTCTCTAACTTCCGGGAGAGCCCATTTAAATAAAATATAAGTCAAGTCCCTCCCTTTATGGCTGCCTAAGCTCTAACCATCAGTGACATAATGTTCATGCTCGTCCCTCCAATGTCACAAACCCATTCAGCATGTCAACACACTCTCATGTTGAGAAGAAGAAGAAACAGTTAAAGGAATCAGAAATCTATTTTCTGGACTTAAAGATCTTGGGCTTCAGCAAGACCAACTCTGAAGTGAACTGCTTATCCAAACTGTTGTTTTATTATAACCAAATATAGAAATGGGAAGAATACTTATCTGCGTAAAACGGACGTTCATTTTCGTCTGTGTCTTGATCGGGGTAAGTTATCGTCCAGTATTTTGACCTGTTAATATACGAGTTGATAAACCATTTTTTTAGAGGAGCAACGTTTTTAATACAGGCAAATGTTTTGTAATTATTGTCGGTTATTTTTGTAACTTCTGCGCGCGGTGGGGTCTTCAAGCAGTGAGAGTTGCAGTTTACACGCGACGGAATAAAGAGCAGTGCCACTTTCATCAACACTAATGAGCGAGTTGTTCTATAGCGCGGCATTTAAAGAAGCACTCAAATTAAATATACATGTATATAATGTTGCAATTAGGCTACTGGGTTTTGCTCAGTATAATCCTCGCGCTGCTAAATGTTTTAAAGTCATGAGTTATGTTTATTCTCATCTTCAAATAGGCCTACTGACCTTAGTTATCACGTTTTTGGCAGAATATTAGGATAGTCAATAACTGTTATTAGATTTTTATAAACAGCTGACTAAGTAAATATTTCAGCTATTCATTTCTTAGTAATGTATAATTTCTTAGTATATTTATAAATTAGGTATAATATATGTAAATACAATTTACTGTCTGCTTACAAACCATTTGTAGATGGCGTTGGTCAAATGCATTATGGAAGTTATGAAGAAATGGATCCCTCAACTCCTCTGAAACAAATGATTGTATCAACCTTTACTGTGCATTATCAGTAGAATTCTCAGTATAATTCCTGTACATTGTAATGATTGTATCAACCTTTACATTATCAGTAGAATTCTCAGAATAATACCCTGTACATTGTAATGATTGTATCAACCTTTACTGTGCATTATCAGTATAATTCTCACTATAATACCCTGTACATTGTAATGATTGTATCAACCTTTACTGTGCATTATCAGTAGAATTCTCACTATAATACCCTGTACATTGTAATGATTGTATCAACCTTTACTGTGCATTATCAGTAGAATTCTCAGTATAATACCCTGTACATTGTAATGATTGTATCAACCTTTACTGTGCATTATCAGTAGCACCATTTTCAGTATAATACCCTGTACATTGTAATGACTGTATCAACCTTTACTGTGCATTATCAGTACAATTCTCACTATAATACCCTGTACATTGTAATGATTGTATCAACCTTTACTGTGCATTATCAGTATAATTCTCAGAATAATACCCTGTTACATTGTAATGACTGTATCAACTCTTTACTGTGCATTATCAGTAGCAATTCTCAGAATAGGAGTACCCTGTACATTGTAATGACTGTATCAACCTTTACTGTGCATTATCAGTAGAATTCTCAGAATAATACCCTGTACATTGTAATCATTGTATCAACCTTTACTGTGCATTATCAGTAGAATTCTCTGGGATAATACCCTGTACATTGTAATGACTGTATCAACCTTTACTGTGCATTATCAGTTGGAATTCTCAGTATAATACCCTGAAGGAGAAGAAATGATTGTATCTACCTTTACTGTGCATTATCGTAGAATTCTCACTATAATACCCTGATCCCACATTGTAATGATTGTATCTACCTTTACTGTGCATTATCAGTAGAATTCTCACTATAATACCCTGTACATTGTGATTGTATCTACCTTTACTGTGACATTTATCTGTAGAATTCTCAGTATAATACCCTGTACATTGTAATGATTGTATCTACCTTTACTGTGCATTATCAGTAGAATTCTCACTATAATACCCTGTACATTGTAATGATTGTATCTACCTTTACTATTGCATTATCAGTATAATTCTCACTATAATACCCTGTACATTGTAATGATTGTATCTACCTTTACTGTGCATTATCAGTAGAATTCTCAGTATAATACCACTGTACATTGTAATGATTGTATCTACCTTTACTTGCATTATCAGTAGAATTCTCAGAATAATACCCTGTACATTGTAATGACTGTATCAACCTTTACTGTGCATTATCGGTAGAATTCTCCAGTATAATACCCTGTACATTGTAATGATTGTATCATGTGTTGTATTCTCTTCAGATCATCAGCTCCCTCTTGTTGGCCATCACCTTATTTGGACATGGGTACTTCCACCAATCAGAAGAAGTAATTATGTTTTTTATAGCTCCTATTACATTGACTAATTATATCATATTGATTTCATTATAATAATTCTGTGTCCATCTAGCCTGGTTCCAGATCTGTTTGTGCTGTCTTTCCAACTCCTAAGTGTTTAGCATGATACAACCATAGGAGTTGGCTGACTAAAGCGGTGGTAGGCTAGAATCCAACAGTATCATTGTAGGCATTATGATTCTAAACCCACAGTTTCCTATCATTTGTCTGGCTTGTCTTCCTATGCACAGATAGAGGGCGATTCTGCCTGGGATAGTAGTTATGTATGTCCTAGAAGCAGCAACCTGGTCCTGTCAATCTTTGGTGTCTATGGTGCTCCAAGGAGAAGAAATGGTTTGTGGTTCTGGTATAGCCTGCCGAGAAATGTCTCAAAGTGTTAGCCTGATCCCAGATCTGTTGGTTTGTCTTGGATAATATCATAGGAGTTGGTTAAAAGGAACCACAAGCTTTCATAGGTTCTCATGTTCTGACTTCACTGAACTGCAAACTGTTCCTTTCTGATAGGTAATAGCATGCCATACAACTCAACTGGAACCAGTCAACACTTTCCCCATGACATGTTTCCCTTAAAGCGGGAAAGGTTTGAATGAACCTTTAGTATTGATTTTTGAGACAACCCCTGTATGTGTGTGTAGTTTTCTGTAAGGTATGTCACTGGCCAGCCTATACCTGTTTGTAATTGCGTGAATGGATATCAAAGCAAATCGGCTACGAGGTACAGTAGTCTTTTATGGTTATACATACACAGGTAACTGTCAAAATCATAAACACTTACATAAACTGTCTTAATAGGGTGTGAAATTGTGTCACTTCTCTTGCGTTCTGTGCAAGCAGGTCAATGTATATGCAGCAGTTTGGGCGCCTGGATAGTTGTGAACTGATGGTCGAGACCATTCTTACTATTCAATGACCGTATCTTAATTTGCCAGAATTGTACATAATTATGACATGACATTGAAGGTTGTGCAATATAACAGCAATATTTAGACTTATGGATGCCACCTGTTGGATAAAATATGGAACAATTCCGATGATTTCCTCGAAGAATAAACGTTTTGATTTTCGAAATGAAGTTTCGGATTTGACCATAATGACTAACGTAAGGTCACCTTCTGTGTGTTTCTTATGGTTATAATTAAGCTATGTTTTGATATTTGATAGAGCAGTTTGACTCAAGCGGTGGTAGGCAGCAGCAGGCTTGTAGGCATTCATTCCCAGGGTGCCACTTTCCTGCATTTGATCCCCAGCAGCTCTTAGCTGTGCCAATTCAATGTCCCGTTGCGCTGTTTATAACTTCAAGCCTGCCAATCCCAATTCCAGGCTGGCAATACTATGTCCTATAAGCCAATTCAATAGTCAAAGGTATATGAAATACAAATGGTATTCACAGAGAAATAGTCCTATAATTCCTATAATAACTACAACCTAAAACTTCCCAGGGGAATATTGAAGACTCATGTTAATTCAATGAACCACGAGCTTTCATATGTTCCCATGTTCTGAGCAAGGAACTAAAATGTTAGCTTTTTTTACATGTCCCAGGGTGCACTTTTCTTTCTTCCCAACACTTTGTTTTGTCATTATTTAAACCAAATTGAAGATGTTTCATTATTTATTTGAGACTAAATTGATTTTATTTATGTATTATATTAAGTTAAAATAAAATGTTCATTCAGTATTGTTGTAATTGTCATTAGTGCAAATATAATATATAAAAATCGGCCGATTAATCGGTATAGGCAATTTTTTGGTTCTCCAATTCCAATGTCCCAGGCGTGAAAAATCATACCAACAGGATACATATCAACCTGTAGTTCTTTCAGGGCCTTCAGGGTATCTGCCAGAGTGGGGATATACATGGCTGTGACTTTCATTCAACCTTGAGTCAATGTTTGTTTGCTGTTCTGGTAAAGATATTTGAGAAGTTCCAATGTATGATGGTGCAATGCATCTGATTCTTGATAATTCAATGTATTGTATCTGTCCTTTCAAATTCAGAGCTGATTCCAATGCTTTCATCTGTGCTATAAATTCAATGTCCCATGGTGCCAATTCATTTCAAGATGGTGGAGTTAATGTCCCGAGAGGAACATCTAGTGATGATGCCCTGAGTGGTGCCAATTCAATGTTTAGAGTGGCTATACAATGTCCCAGACCAATTCAATGTCCCAGGATGCAATTCTTATGGTCTCTGCTTGTGCCAATTCAATGTGCCAATTCAATGTCCCAGGGTGCCGATTCAATGTCCCAGGGTGCCAATTCAATGTCCCAGGGTGCCAATTCAATGTCTCAGGGTGCCAGGGGTGTCCCAGGGTGCCGATTCAATGTCCCAGGGTGCTGATTCAATGTCCCAGGGTGCCAATTCAATGTCCCAGGGTGCCAATTCAATGTCTCAGGGTGCCATTCAATGTCCCAGTGGTGCCCATTCAATGTCCCAGGGTGCCCATTCAATGTCCCAGGGATTCAATGTCCAATTCAATGTCCCAGGGTGCCGATTCAATGTCCCAGGATGCCAATTCAATGTCCCAGGATGTCAATTCAATGTCCCAGGGTGCCAATTCAATGTCCCAGGGTGCCGATTCAATGTCCCAGGGTGCCGATTCAATGTATGTGTGTCTTTAGGGATGGTTTTCCATATTATGTAAACCAAGGCCTGGACTAAAAACACTTTCATTGGAGATTTCTCCATGGAGGGTTCTTCCAGGACGAGGCCTTAACTATACCTGGTAAATCATGTTTTTAAAATGTCTGTTGTGCTGTTGTTCTGTTTCCTTCACTTTCAGTTAAAATGCTGTGGGCTCGTACAAGGCTACCAAGACTGGGGCACAGACATCCCCCTCTCCTGTCTCTGTTCTGATGAGGACTCAACAGACTTTAAATGTGTGAGTCTGCTGTGTTAAATAAGTTAACTTGTTGCTTTTGTTATGTGTGTGATGAGGAGGATGGGTTTCAGTGTGTCAGTCTGTGTTAAATAAGTCAACTTGTTGCTTTTGTTATGTGTGTGATGAGGAGGATGGGTTTCAGTGTGTCAGTCTGTGTTAAATAAATTATCAGTCAAATATGAAAATGGAAATCTCTTGTCTTTTTTTAAGAGCAATACATTTTTTATTTAAAAAAAAAATACAAAACAGATGATGAGGACAGTGACAAGACAACCATAAATAAACTGAGGAAGATGTACATGACAATACTCTAAAAGACCAACAAATACCATAGAACACATTTGGCCCCAGACACATAATGGATGCCATGCTGCAGCCTAGTAAGAAATCATGCAGCTAAAGTAAAGCACTGTTTTAAACCTTGTCACATTCTATTTCAGGTTGCTCCTGGTAACAATACAAGATTTGTTATTCACTATCCCAACAGTGATATGTCTGAGGATGATGACCACAAGGGATTAATGGATGAACACATTCTGGTATATAAAGAGGTAAAATCATGTCATTCCACTACACCAGGGATGGGCAACTGGCGGCCATTTAGAAGGCCCTCGATCAATTAGGCCATGTCAATTAGTTAGCCCATAGCCTAACCCATGTCAGTTAATATCTTTTAGATTGCTAAATTTGTTTACCAGTCAGCTATCTAAACCTGTTATCATGGTCGAATTACCGCCCATGGAGTCCCCATTGATGTTGTTAGTCAGTCTCACTCTCATGTCATATTAAAAACTGTATACATTTCTCACCACCCTATGGCAAAATGTGTAGAATTGCAGCAAACTTGCTTTTAAAACGGCAAGATTTTCTCTACACCCCATGTCAAAATGTGTAGAATTGCACGAAATGAACTCTAAAATTTAAAAAATTATCTCTGCTGTCAGAAGGTGCAACTAAAAGTTTATTTTTTAATTTTGCGCAAAATGTCTTGCAGTGCTCATTGATACAATAAACAGCTATATGTTCAAGATCTGATATGATACAGAGTGGATACTCTTGTTTTTTACAAACTCTTTATTTTTCATTTTCAGCCATGTCTTCCCATCTTAATCTCTTTCGTGGGCTATGACATCATCCTGATAATAGGAACATTAGTAGCACTTAAAGCATTATGGGTATGTATTTCAGATCGATGTCCGTACTATTTCACCATTTCAGGGTTGGTGTCCATTCAGTTTTTTAAATTCAATAAATAGAAAGTCAATTTTCTAATTGAAAATTGTCCGTCATTTTTCATGTGAATTTTTCAATTCAGGAAGTGAATTTCAATTACCCGAATTGAAAACTTTAGTAGTATTTGTTTATTATAATTATTACTGATGTGGCAGCTAAAATCTGAATTGCAGTACACAGTACATACAAGTAAACAAGAACAATTAAAACATCTGAAAGTCAGGATGCTAACTGAAGGATGGATGAATCGACCCCAACACTGTACCATAGTGATTTTCACCGTACCTTTTGAGTGTAGGCCTTTTAGATTGAACCATCATCTATCACACTCAGCATCTGGTCACCTGCTCCGTCAATCCTGACTGAACCGTTACTGTGTGTCTGGTCCTCAGGATGTTGGGTTGCCATCACAATACTCTCTGCCTGCCACCTAATATAATAATATAATAATATATGCCATTTCTTTTATCCAAAACTTACAGTCATGTGTGCATACATTCAGATGAGAAGAACCCACTAGGTTGATGCTCTACCAACTGAGCTACACCACGTGATCTTCACCTCTCAACCACCTCAATACAGGGAGCTGTGTGACACAGCAGAGAGTGTCTGAAATGAAATGGTCCTCTTGTGAAGGAGACTCAATGCACTAGTCCTGAGTGCCAGTCTGTTTGTGCCATCATGACAACTCCTGTCACTCATTTGTGTCAAGCCAAACATGACAATGGGTGACAAAGAGTTGACTTGGCAATGACAGACTGGCACGATGGCCTTTATTTAACTAGGCAAGTCAGTTACAAACAACTTTCTTATTTACAATGACGGCCTACTGGGAACAGTGGGTTAAACTGCCTTGTTCAGGGGCAGAACGACAGTTGGCATTGGCAAGACCACAAACACCACAAACAGATCTGGGATCAGGTTAGCAATGCACTCATATTATGTACATACTCATAACACACATGAAAGGACAACTCAGGACATTATTAGACATCTCTACTGTGTTGTCCAAAGTGTTACTGTTCAACCATTTAACCGTTGAAGTGCCTAAGTGTTGGATTACAGTGTCTTGAATAAAGGGACAATCATCTTTTTTAACATTATGGTCCTTCTTTATTTGACAACCATTTCTTCCAATGACTTTTTGTCCTTTGTCCTTTGTCCCCATCCTTATTTCATTTTCTGCCTTCCTCTTTTCCTCCTGCTTTTCCTCTCTCCTCTCATCCTCCTCTCTCTTCCTCTCTCCTCTCATCCCTCCTCTCTCTTCCTCTCTCCTCTCTTCCTCTCCTCCTGCTCTCTCCTCTCATCCTCCTCCTCTCTCTTCCTCTCTCCACTCCTCCTCTCTTCCTCTTTTCCTCCCGCTCTCTCCTCTCATCCTCCTCTCTCTTCTCCTCCTCCTCTCTCTTCCTCTCTCCACTCCTCCTCTCTTCCTCTTTTCCTCCCGCTCTCTCCTCTCATCCTCCTCTCTCTTCCTCTCTCCTCTCATCCTCCTCTCTCTTCCTCTCTCCTCTCCTCCTCCTCCTCTATCTTCCTCTCTCCTCTCTTCCTCTTTTCCTCCCACTCTCTCCTCTCATCCTCCTCTCTCTTCCTCTCTCCTCTCATCCTCCTCTCTCTTCCTCTCTCCTCTCCTCCTCTCTTCCTCTTTTCCTCCTGCCTCTCCTCTCATTCTCACCCTCCTCTCTCTTTTCTCTCCTCTCAGACCCTCTCTCTCTTTCTCCTCACCTCATCCCCTCCTCCTCTTCCTCCTTCCACTTCCTCTCTTTCTTTTCCTCCCGCTCTCTCCACTCAGACCTCTCTTCCTCTTCCTCTATCCTGACCCTCTCTTCCTCTCTCCTCTCATCCTCCTCTCTCTTCCTCCTCCCTCCTCCTCCTTTCCTCTTTTCCTCAGCTCTCTCCTCTCATCCTCCTCTCTCTTCCTCTCTCCTCTCATCCTCCTCTCTCTTCCTCTCTCCTCTCATTCTCCTCTCTCTTCCTCTCTCCTCTCATCCTCCTCTCTCCTCTCATTCTCCTCTCTCTTCCTCTTTTCAGCCTACTTGGCCCTATCAGGGCCTACACCCATTAAAACCTCACCACTATTCCACTACTTGGCCCTATCAGTTTCTGCACCCATTAAAACCTCACCACTATTCCACTACTTGGCCCTATCAGACCCTACACCCATTAAAACCTCACCACTATTCCACTACTTGGCCCTATCAGATCCTACACCCATTAAAACCTCCCCACTATTCCACTACTTGGCTTTATCAGACCCTACACCCACTAAAACCTCCCCACTATTCCACTACTTGGCCCTATCAGATCCTGTACCAGGCCTCTTTTCCACGTTGATAGCATGCATACGTAAACACAGCACCAGACCAATGTTTATCTATTATATTGACTAGATAGTGACCGCTCTAACAATGGAAATACATCTCCTCAATGATCAAAGACAGGGGAGATCAGGTTATAACATTCTAGCCAATGAGAGGGCAGATGTGAAAAACTGGAACAATTAAGTTATTTTACTCAAAGTTGTCAGAATGTCACTTGCATCCACTTATATCAGTACATTTGTAACAGCCTAAACATCACGGAACTATTAGATCAAATAAGCCTCACATATTTGACCCTTCCTAAGTTCCGCCTCACTTGGTTACTTCTGCAACATCGAACAACATTTTCCTGAAGCCCAATTCCCCATTCAACCACTGGTGAAATCCCTCACAACCATCTCAAAGTGTGTTTCTAATACACAATGAAATGAAACACTGACTTCCCCCTTTGCTAACCAGGAAACTATTGGGTATGTTGTTGTGGACTGTTATTATCATTGCTTCACTGGAACCTGGTCAAAGCTTCTGTCCTCCTCTGGGTACATTGACTTCAACACAAAACCTGGGAGGCCCATGGTTCTCACTCCTCTCCGTAGACTTATGGAATGGCTGTGAGCTTGTGTGGCCCACCACTTCACGGCTGAGCCGTTGTTGCTCCTAGGCGTTTCCACTTCACCATAACAGCACTTACAGTTGACCGGAGCAGCTCTAGCAGAGCATACATTTGATGAACTGACTTGTTGGAAAGACAGAGTCATCCATAACGGTGCCACGAGAGAAAGTCACTGAGCTCTTCAGTAAGGACATTCTACTGCCAATGTTTGTCTATGGAGATTCCATGGCTGTGTGCTCATACACCTATCTATCAGCAAAGGGTGTGGCTGAAATAGCTGAATCCACTAATTTGACGGGGGGTCCACATCATTTTGTATTTATAGGTTAGCTCTGAGAGCTATCTAGTTGTAAAGACATGTTGGTTTTGAAAGGCTGACTCTAAACGCTGACTGGCTCTGGAAGCTGGTTGGCTGTGGAGCTTGGTTGGACTGGAGGCTCGATTGTTCTGCGGTCACTTTTCAACAAGGGTTGCTTTTGTATGCGTTGACAAACATGGGCTCTTGGACATGCCCATGACCGACACCTATGGGAGAGTGAGCGTCGCCATTCCCGCCATGCTCTATGGCAGGTGAGAAACCTCTGTTATAACCAAGGGCACTGGGACAGCATTAAGAGCTGCAACATTTCGGTTACTGTTACACTCTGTGAGCATGCTGGCTTGTTGAAGAGCAGAATCTAAAGCAAATGTAGTTGTCCTTTAGACAATGTTTACGTTCTTCCAGAGGCTTTTGTCTGAATCCTCTACAGCTCTTGAGATGGTGTGGTACTTGTGGATAGGGCATCCCTGTGTCTGCGTCCTCAACTGGATGTTGCTGGTAGGCAGGTTTACCAGCCTCTGTTTAGTGTGCTGAGATGGGATTGAATCTTCATGTCTTACTTGGAGTCTCTCTGGTCTTGTCATGGATGTACTTGAGGTTGAAAGGGTAAAGCTGGGGTCGTTCCTCACGTTTGTCTCATTGAGGATGAAAAAGGACAAGTGAAAGGAGGAGAAAGGCCACACAGTGTCGCTGTTTGCAACTCAGTCTGTGACACCCATTTCTCTTGAAGACTGGAGGGTAGCTTCTCTACAATGGGAATGATTCCACGTGCTGTATTTTCAGTTGTATTTATACTTATTAACGATCCCCATTAGTTCCTGTCAAGGCAGTAGCTTCTCTTCCTGGGGAATGGATCCCCAGAGTTCTGTCAAAGCTGTAGCTTCTCTTCCTGAGGGTTTATAATGGAGTTAGTTCCTGTCAAGGCAGTAGCTTCTCTTCCTGGGGTTTATTATGGATCCACATTAGTTCCTGTCAAGGCAGTAGCTTCTCTTCCTGGGGTTTATTATGGATCCCTATTAGTTCCTGCTAAGGCAGCAACTAGAAAGGGTATATTATGGATCCTTATTGGTTCCTGCAAAGAATCAGCTACTCTTCCTGGGGTTTATTATGGATCCCTATTGGTTCCTCCCAAGGCAGCAGCTACTCTTTCTGGGGTTTATTACGGATCCCCCTTAGTTCCTGCTAAGGCAGTCAGCCCTCCAAAACCAACAAGTCTTTAAACCAGACAGCTCTCAGAGCTGAACTATACGTACAAAAGTATTTGTATTCGGCTATTTCAGTCACACCCATTGCCGACAGGTGTATAAAATTAGGCACACAGCTATGCAATCTCCATAGACAAACATTGACAGTAGAATGGCCTTACTGAAGAGTTTAGAGACTTTCAACGTGGCACAATCATAGGATGCCACCTTTCCAACAAGTCAGATCGCCAAATATTGAAACAATCTTGAAGCATAGATTCTGATTGGTCAGACCAACATTGAACAGTCCTTACCACGGGTACTTCCTGTTTAAATTTCTGCCTATAGGATGGGAGGAGCAAAATGGAGGTGTGATCTGATTTTCTGAAAGGAGGGTGGGGGAGGGCCTTGTAGCCATCCCAGAGGGGAGAAACAATGGTCAGAGTTCTCGATGCCGATAGTAGCACAGGAGATGTGTTGATAGAACTTTGGTAGCATACTCCTCAGATGTATGTTATTAAAGTCCCCAGCTACAATAAATGCAGCCTCAGGATATGCAGTTTCCAGTTTGCACAAAGTCCAGTGTATTACTTTGTGCCCTTCAGAGTTTGGGTGCATGGCGCTCTGCTAGGGGAGAAGGTTTTTGTAAAGTTACCCGTAATGTTACCTAATGTTTGAGTGTCAGTTTTCCGTTGGTTAGGGGACCTTCTATCTGTATGTTAGGTTCTAAGTTCTGGTGCAAATCCAGTCAGACACCAAAGGAAGCTCAGACTAGATTTATTCCACCCAAAACTGGATGCTGCTGCAAGCACACATAGAATTCACACAAGCATATATACACCTTTCAATTAGGAGTCACCTCCTTGTATGTCTGGAATACAATCAGTCTCTGTTGTTGGGCAGGAACTGAGTCAGGTCCCCCTATTGGTGTAATCGTGGCCCAGCCTGAGTGCAGGACCTTTGTGGGCAGGGAGGTGTGTGTGAGAGAGAAAAGGCTATAGTTGAAGGGTTGATGGGATGTGCCACTCTAGCCTCCCTCGTAGAAGTTTATTCTCTTCAACTTTGTCCTCACTTCGATGTGGAAGTCTCCCAGGCCTAGTTCCACCGAAACTCGCATGATCTTACCAGGAACTGAGACTCGCCTGTGGTTCTTTACCTACTTCTTAGAAATATTAATATGCAGAAATAACATATCTGGCCGTACAGAGACATTCTGGACTTCCCTTTGTCTCTCCAGCTCCAACATCTTAACCAATAACAAATTATTACTACTAATAAGCACTTTTTGTGATTATAAACAGACTCATTATGCATCGAAAACTGGCTCAAGTCAAATAGTTTGCAACAATCTTCCTTCTGGAACGTTCCACTTCACCTATAAAGCATAATGACTTGAGCAGACTGAACATTTCTGGGATCTTTTATTTCAGCTCATGAAACATGTGATCAACACTTTACATGTTGCATTTATATTTTTAAATATGTTTTTCAGTGGACAATATTTATGTTTAATGGATGTGGCAAGAACATCCATGTGTCCAGTTTTGTAAGGGTTAGGAGAATATTCCATCAACGTCCCAACAAACATACACAGAACATGGCTGCTATGTTCTCAGAAAACAAGATTAAGTAAAGGAGAGCCGCACGCTCTATTAGCTCAAATGCCTAAATATTTACGTCCAACCAACATTTTGACAGACAAGCTATCTTCGTGTTCTCAGAACATAAGATATTCATGTTCTAGACACGTTTCAAGAACATTTCTGTGTATCAGTTGTCAGGACGTCGCCTGATGGAACAAAACAAATAGAAATGGTTTCATTACAAGTCAAGACTTGTTAGTGTTGTCATGCCAATCAAGGCCCTGATTGGTGAACCACTGATCCATTCATAGCTCTTTTTTGTTGGCAAGTGACACTCACACAGAATGCTTTTAACATAACATCATCAAATGAGATATTTGACTACAATTGTGCATGTTAGTTTATACAATAATTATTATTCTACAGTTCTCACCAGTGATTTGAACTCATAACCTCTTGTTTCACGGTATGTCTAGCTTCCTGCTGCACTACCATGTCCATATCATGTACTGATTAATCTGACCATTCTCATAATTGATTTGATTGACTTATTTCATCCATTTAAGGGCTTTCAGAACAGTTGTCTAATGTTGGTGGTGCATTTTAACCTGTTTTAATTGATACTCTTGAATCCCTTTTCGTGAGAGTACTTTTAACAGAGGTGTCAAGTTGTTTCAAATCGGCACAAGTGTCTGGTGAGTAGGGGGTAGGGTTTGTTCTGGACAGGACAGGGCCTAACTATAGTGGCCCAATAAGCACATGTCCTAGCGATATCCCTTATTGGGACAGTGGTGAAGGTGTTTGTCATTGGTCTTTGGTCTTGTGTTCAAGACCCTTAACAAAAACATGTTAATGTCATTATTTTGGCATCAGTTACAACAGACCTATCTGATCGAATTTAAAATTAGTTTGTCATCAAACGTTAGGAATATGCGTTTTCCCCTTGAGCACGAATTGTAATTGACCACATTTCTACTACCTCATAAATGGTCAGTATTTATTCATTCTACATAGCTGAGCATCTCAAAAATAACTCCATGGTCATTTTTGAAATCTACACCACATATATAATGCACAACAAACATGTCATTGACAAACTTATTTTGAATTAGATCAGATAGGTGTTTAACTGCTGCCAAATAATGACATGAACATATATTGGTACTAATGTGAGAGTAATTTGACTCTAGAGTATTGAACCCAGGACAACAGCACCAATGCCAAACCCTAACCACTGTCCAATAACAGCTATCACTATGGCACGTGCTTATTGGGCCAGTATAGTTAGGCCCTGTCCAATAGAAACCCTACCTCCTCCTCCTAGGAGGATATGAAAAAGAGCTGTATAGGTGATATGTAGAGCCGTTTGCACACTCTAGCCTGCATCTAGCTGATCTAAGATGTAATCATTAGTCCAAAAGTTGCAAATGTGAGTTTCTATTGGACAAATTCAGGTATGTTTATTTCTGTTTCGTTCCGTTTGCTTCTGTTTAAGGTTTTCTTTTAACAGAATCGGAGGAATGAACACACACA
The DNA here is from genome assembly GCF_023373465.1 of Oncorhynchus keta. Lineage (NCBI taxonomy): Eukaryota > Metazoa > Chordata > Actinopteri > Salmoniformes > Salmonidae > Oncorhynchus > Oncorhynchus keta. The sequence goes on from NW_026280537.1 coordinate 162,751, forward strand.
CCTGATCACACGCAAACACAATTCACTTTCAAAGCAGCCACATAAAAACCGCATTAACACTTTGCTCGTTGTATATAGAATTCCTTCTTGCAATTACCAACTTGCTCTCATCCACTCACCTTTTCCATTCGCTTGTGGACTTTAGTGCACAACACATCAACTGTCTGTAACCAGGAGAAAAAAAAACCTTTACAAGCCAAACCTTCATATCATGACCTGCTTCGCTACACACAGCCTACAGTGGCAAACATTCATTAAAACAAGAGCTTATCTTGACTTGAATGAGTTCAAGTTGGATAGCCATAGCCAACTAAGTAACATAGCATCTTCTCTGTTTGAGCCAGGTATTTGAATAGGCTAAACTAGCTAGCTGCATTCCCTAGCTAAGTGAAAGTGAAGAAAAGATATAACAACCAAACATAGCTATCTATCTCTCTCTCTCTTTCTCTGTCTCTCTCTTTCTCTCTTTCTCTGTCTCTCATCTCTCTCTCTTTCTCTGTCTCTCTCTCTCTCTTTCTCTCTCTCCTCTGTCTCTCTTTCTCTGTCTCTCTGTCTCTTCTCTGTCTCTCTGTCTCTCTTTCTCTGTCTCTCTCTCTTTCTCTCTGTCTCTCTCCTCTCTTTTCTGTCTCTCTCTCTTTCTCTGTCCCTCTCTCTCTCTCTCTCCTCTCTCTCTCTCTTTCTCTCTCTCTCTCTCTCTCTTTCTCTCTTTCTCTCTCTCTCTTTCTCTCTTTCTCTCTCTCTCTTTCTCTGTCTCTCTTTCTCTCTCTCTCTTTCTCTTTCTCTCTGCTCTCTCTCTCTCTCTTTCTTCTTTCTCTCTCTCTCTCTGTCTCTCTCTCTCTCTCTCTTTCTCTGTCTCTCTCTCCCTCTCTCTCTCTCTCTTTCTCTGTCTTTCTCTGTCTCTCTTTCTCTGTCTCTCTCTCTCTTTCCCTGTCTCTCTCTCTATTTCTCTTTCTCTCCCTCTCTCTATCTCTCTCTGTCTCCATCTCTCTCCCTCTCTCGGTCTTGCTTCTCCTTAATTTTGGAAGAAATTAATTTGTTCAACTATTGTCTTTTTCTCTCATTGAGTCATCTACTCACCACTGCAGTGCTAGCTAGCTGTAGCTTATTCTTTCAGTACTATATTAATTATCTGATCTTCTAATTGGGTGGACAACGTCAGTTCATCTTGCAAGGGCTCTGACGTTGTCACAATTTCTGTGTAAGTCTATGGAAGAGGTTAAGAACCATGAGTTCTCTAGGTTTTGTATTAAAGTCAATGTACCCAGAGGAGGATAGAAGCTCGCTGTCCTCTAGCTACACCATGGTTTTGCCTACAGACTGCTGCTGAGGCTACTGTAGACCTTTGTGCAAACAGTGTGTTTAATCATTTATTTGCTGACCTGAATATATATAGTATAGTTTTATTAAAAAATATAACTTTTTAAATGTTTCCCTATTTGTATTTTTCAGAAATGCACTGGCGGATGGTCCTCCACACTTTGAGATCATTGTGAGGGGGATTTCACCAGTGGTTGAATAGAGTGGGCTTCCAGGGAAAATGTTGTTCGATGTTGCAGAAGTAACCAAGTGAGGCGGAACTTAGGGAAGGGTCAAATATGTGAGGCTTATTTGATCTAATAGTTCTGTGATGTTTAGGCTGTTACAAATGTACTGATATAAGTGGATGCAAGTTACATTCTGGCAACTTTAAGTAAAATAACTTAGTTGTGTATCTGCTTTCTCATTGGCTAGAATGTTACAACCTGATCTCCCTGTCTTTGATCATTGAGGAGATGCATTTCCATTGTTAGAGCGGTCACTATCTAGTCAATATAACAGATAAACATTGGTCTGGTGCTGTGTTTACGTATGCATGCTATCAACGTGGAAAGAGGCCTGGTACAGGATCTGATAGGGCCAAGTAGTGGAATAGTGGGGAGGTTTAGTGGGTGTAGGGTCTGATAGGGCCAAGTAGTGGAATAGTGGGGAGGTTTTAGTAAGGTGTGGTAGGTGTAGGGTCTGATAGGGCCAAGTAGTGGAATAGTGGGGAGGTTTTAGTGGGTGTAGGATCTGATAGGGCCAAGTAGTGGAATAGTGGGGAGGTTTTAGTGGGTGTAGGATCTGATAGTGCCAAGTAGTGGAATAGTGGTGAGTTTTTAATGGGTGTAGGATTTGTGCCAAATAGTGGAATAGTGGTTTTTAATGGGTGTAGGATTTGATAGGGCCAAATAGTGGAATAGTGGTGAGGTTTTAATGGGTGTAGGATCTGATAGGGCCAAGTAGGCTGAAAAGAGGAAGAGAGGGAGGAGGAGAGGAGGGAAGAGAGAGGAGAGAGCAGGAGGAGAAAGAGGAAGAAAGGAGGAGGAGAGGGAGGAAGAGAGAGGAGAGAGCAAGTGGAAAAGAGGAAGAAGGAGGAGGGAGGGAGAGGAGGAAGAGAGAGGAGAGAGCAGGAGGAAAAGACAAAGGCAGAAAATAAAACAAGGATGGGGACAAAGGACAAAGGACAAAAGTCATTGGAAGAAATGGTTGTCGAATAAAGAAGGACCATAATGTTAAAGATGATTGTCCCTTTATTCAAGACACTGTAACCAACACTTAGGCACTTCAACGGTTAAATGGTTGAACAGTAACACTTTGGACAACACAGTAGAGATGTCTAATAATGTCCTGAGTTGTCCTTTCATGTGTGTTATGAGTATGTACATAATAGGAGTGCATTGCTAACCTGATCCCAGATCTGTTTGTGGTCTTGCCAGCCAACGTCGTTCTGCCCTGAACAAGGCAGTTTAACCCACTGTTCCCCAGTAGGCCGTCATTGTAAATAAGAAGTTGTTTGTAACTGACTTGCCTAGATAAATAAAGGCCATCGTGCCAGTCTGTCATTGCCAAGTCAACTCTTTGTCACCCCATTGTCATGTTTGGCTTGACACAAATGAGTGACAGGAGTTGTCATGATGGCACAAACAGACTGGCACTCAGACTAGTGCATTGAGTCTCCTTCACAAGAGGACCATTTCATTTCAGACACTCTCTGCTGTGTCACACAGCTCCCTGTATTGAGGTGGTTGAGAGGTGAAGATCACAGGTGGCACATCAACCTTTCTTCTCATCTGGCAGAGTATTGTGATGGCCAGGACAACTCCAACATCCTGAGGACCAGACACACAGTAACGGTTCAGTCAGGATTGACGGAGCAGGTGACCAGATGCTGAGTGTGATAGATGATGGTTCAATCTAATAGGCCTACACTCAACACCTATGGTAAAAATCACTATAGTACAGCGTTGGGGTGTGATAGAAAAATTACATATTTACCTGATTTGTTAATTATTAATAGTTTGCAATTAATGTTTAATAGATAGAAGGATATTTCTGTCCTGTTAGTTTCTATTTTATTATGGTCTCCACTCTAGTTCCCTGCAGCTAATCTGGGCATATGGTCACCAGAGATGATTTGAGCTGACAAATGAGTTGAAGACTGCATTACATAGTAAAGATGTGATGGGTGTAACCAAGAGAGGAGTTTAGAACAATTCCTCATTGTCTCTAAATCATTCTTCCATCTTGGAAACTAAGCCAGGGTGGGGTTAAGACAACAACCCAAGTGCAGATAACGACAGGATGCAGCCAGTGGCTTATGATACTCCTTGGTCTGCATGGGGGGTTGAACCAACCATGACTGAGCATTGTTAGTGTCAGCTATATACAGTACTCTGTATTTGTGTAAGGTTAAGAGGTTAGGGGGGTCAACCATCCTCAGTATTGCAATAATTAATCAATATTAAATAAAGATGATTGTTTGAAGAAATGACCAAGTCTCTCTCAGTACTGAATTTCATGACAGTTAGCATCCTGACTTTCAGATGTTTTAATTGTTCTTGTTTACTTGTATGTACTGTGTACTGCAATTCAGATTTTAGCTGCCACATCAGTAATAATTATAATAAACAAATACTACTAAAGTTTTCAATTCGGGTAGTCAATTTAATTTAATTTCCTGAATTGAAAAATCCACTACGGACTATTTTGGTGGAATTGAATTTCAATTGATTTGATTGAAAAAACTGAATGGACCCCAACCCTGAAATGGATAAATAGTACAGACAGAGATCTGAAATACATACCCATAATGCTGTCAGTGCTACTAATGTTCCTATCATCAGGCTGATTGCATAGCCCATGGAAGAGAGCAGGATGGGAAGACATGGCTGAAAATGACAAATTTAGAGTTTATCATTTTGTGAGAAAAACAAGAGTATGTGTGTCCGTATTATATCAGAACAAATATCAGTTTATTGTATCAGAGACTGTATCAGTACTGTAAATCCTCTTTGTATATCAAACTAGAATTATGGCATTGTAATGGTGTAGTGGAATGACATGATTTTACCTCTTTATATACCAGCATGTGTTCATCCATGAATCCCTTGTGGTCATCATCCTCAGACATATCACTGTTGGGATAGTGAATAACAAATATTGTATTGTTACCACGAGCAACCTGAAATAGAATGTGACATGGGCTCATTAAAATATACAAATTGATCTTCCCGAAAGACATAACAGATTTATTTAACACAGACTGACACACTGAATCCTCCTCAGCATACACACAACAACAACATCATCATCAAGTTAACTTATTTAACACTGCAGACTCACACATTCAAAGTCTGTTGAGTCCTCATCAGAACAGAGACAGGAGATGGGGATGTCTGTGCCCCAGTCTTGGTAGCCTTGTACGAGCCCACAGCATTTGAACTGAAAGTGAAGGAAACAGAACAACAGACACTTTAAAACATGTAATGATTTCCAGAACTATAAGGCCTTGAAGCCTACTCCATGGAGACATCTCCAATGAAAGAGCTTTAGTCCAGAACTATAAGGCCTTGAAGCCTACTCCATGGAGACATCTCCAATGAAGAGCTTTTAGTCCAGAACTATAAGGCCTTGAAGCCTACTCCATGGAGACATCTCAATGAAAGAGCTTTTAGTCCAGAACTATAAGGCCTTGAAGCCTACTCCATGGAGACATCTCCAATGAAAGAGCTTTTAGTCCAGAACTATAAGGCCTTGAAGCCTACTCCATGGAGACATCTCCAATGAAAGAGCTTTTAGTCCAGGACTATAAGGCCTTGAAGCCTACTCCATGGAGACATCTCCAATGAAAGAGCTTTTAGTCCAGAACTATAAGGCCTTGAAGCCTACTCCATGGAGACATCTCCAATGAAAGAGCTTTTAGTCCAGGACTATAAGGCCTTGAAGCCTACTCCATGGAGACATCTCCAATGAAAGAGCTTTTAGTCCAGGACTATAAGGCCTTGAAGACTACTCCATGGAGACATCTCAATGAAAGAGCTTTAGTCCAGAACTATAAGGCCTTGAAGCCTACTCCATGGAGACATCTCCAATGAAAGAGCTTTTAGTCCAGAACTATAAGGCCTTGAAGCCTACTCCATGGAGACATCTCCAATGAAAGAGCTTTTTAGTCCCAGAACTATAAGGCCTTGAAGACTACTCCATGGAGACATCTCCAATGAAAGAGCTTTTAGTCCAGGAACTATAAGGCCTTGAAGCCTACTCCATGGAGACATCTCCAATGAAAGAGCTTTAGTCCAGAACTATAAGGCCTTGAGACTACTCCATGGAGACATCTCCAATGAAAGAGCTTTTAGTCCAGAACTATAAGGCCTTGAAGACTACTCCATGGAGACATCTCCAATGAAAGAGCTTTTAGTCCAGAACTATAAGGCCTTGAAGCCTACTCCATGGAGACATCTCCAATGAAAAGAGCTTTTAGTCCAGAACTATAAGGCCTTGAAGCCTACTCCATGGAGACATCTCCAATGAAAGAGCTTTTAGTCCAGAACTATAAGGCCTTGAAGCCTACTCCATGGAGACATCTCCAATGAAAGAGCTTTTAGTCAGGACTAGGTTTACATCATCTGTGTCCGGAAAACACATCGCAGACACTTTTTATCCCAAACAACCCCATTTGTACAGTGTCTACCAGCCCCAAAGACTCACCCATGGAAAAACCTACCTAATTACAAAGGTGGAAGCACACAACCTGTCCTGGATTGGCCGAGACCTAAGAAGTACTCAATGAAGGTGACTTACATTAGCTTGAAAGTAGTATATCTGTTCTATATCGTTTTGTTTCGCTCCACTGAGAGGCATCATGGCTAGGTCTTCCTTTCTGCTTAACTCCTCCATCTTGGAAATGAATGAGGTTTACATTGAATGTTATATTCACAGCTAAAACCTATACAGTAATCATCTATGACTTTGATAGGAACAGACTGAATTATCAAGAGTCAGATATATTCCACCATCATGCTTTATACTATAACATTTATGTTACATTTAACTCTAATATATTTTCACCGGAACAGCAAACAAACATTGGCTCAAGGTTGAATTGAAAAGGTAAGATACATATAAGCTGTAGACTGTACCTTGTGTTTGGCTTGATATACTTTCACACACTCCACAAACAGGTATAGGCTGGCCAGTGACATACCTACTGAAAACTACACACATATTGGGGTTGTCAAGCAAAATCAATACTTAAAGGTTCATTCAAATCAAATCACTTCAAACCATATCACACTTTCTGGGAAACATGTTGGAAACAGGTCATGGGAAAATGGTTGAGTTGAGTTCTAAGGCCATGACTTGTCAGAAAGGAACCGTTTTGCACGTCAGTAGACACTAACCTGATCCCAGATCTGTTTGTGTTGTATAGCCAACCCCTATGGTCATTGTCCAAGACAACACCAACAGATCTTGGACCAGGGCAGCTACTACTTTAGGGTACAGGTCTTGGCAAGCTTACCAGAATCACAGCCCACTTCTTCTCCTTGCAAGCTCCATAGACCCCAAAGATTGACAGGACCAGGGTTGCTGCTTCTAGGACATACAGAACTGCTATCCCTGGCAGCATCTTGTCTATCTGTGAGTAGGAAGACAAGTCAAATTCATGAAATGGCAATTATGGGTTTATAATCATAATATTACAATGATACTGCTGGATTCTAGCCTGGTCTCAGATCTGTTTATGCTGTATAGCCAACACCTATGGTTGTTGTCATGCCAAACACTGTAGGAGTTGGAAAGACAGCACAAACAGATCTGGGACCAGGCTAATGGACACAGAATTATTATAACAAAATGTGTATGACATAATAAGGAAATGCAATAGGAGCTATAAAAATAACAATTACTTCTTCTGATTGGTGGAAGTACCCATGTCCAAATAAGGTGATGGCCAACAGAGGGAGCTGATGATCTGAAGAGAATACAACACATGATACAATCATTACAATGTACAGTGAGGAATTCTACTGATTATAGTTGATCCTAATCATTACAATGTACAGGGTATTATAGTAAATTCTACTGATAATGCACAGTAAAGGTTGATACAATCATTACAATGTACAGGGTATTATACTGAGAATTCTACTGATAATGCACAGTAAAGGTTGATATAATCATTACAATGTACAGGGTATTATAGTGAGAATTCTACTGATAATGCACAGTAAAGGTTGATACAATCATTACAATGTACAGGGTATTATAGTGAGAATTCTACTGATAATGCACAGTAAAGGTTGATACAATCATTACAATGTACAGGGTATTATAGTGAGAATTCTACTGATAATGCACAGTAAAGGTTGATACAATCATTACAATGTACAGGGTATTATAGTGAGAATTCTACTGATAATGCACAGTAAAGGTTGATACAATCATTACAATGTACAGGGTATTATACTGAGAATTCTACTGATAATGCACAGTAAAGGTTGATACAATCATTACAATGTACAGGGTATTATACTGAGAATTCTACTGATAATGCACAGTAAAGGTTGATACAGTCATTACAATGTACAGGGTATTATAGTGAGAATTCTACTGATAATGCACAGTAAAGGTTGATACAATCATTACAATGTACAGGGTATTATTCTGAGAATTCTACTGATAATGCACAGTAAAGGTTGATACAATCATTACAATGTACAGGGTATTATAGTGAGAATTCTACTGATAATGCACAGTAAAGGTTGATACAATCATTACAATGTACAGGGTATTATTCTGAGAATTCTACTGATAATGCACAGTAAAGGTTGATACAATCATTACAATGTACAGGGTATTATAGTGAGAATTCTACTGATAATGCACAGTAAAGGTTGATACAATCATTACAATGTACAGGGTATTATAGTGAGAATTCTACTGATAATGCACAGTAAAGGTTGATACAATCATTACAATGTAAGGGTATTATACAATGCACAGTAAAGGTTGATACAATCATTATACAGTATTATTCTGAGAATTCTACTGATAATGCACAGTAAAGGTTGATACAATCATTACAATGTACAGGGGAAATTCTACTGATAATGCACAGTAAAGGTTGATACAATCATTACAATGTACAGGGTATTATACTGAGAATTCTACTGATAATGCACAGTAAAGGTTGATACAATCATTACAATGTACAGGGTATTATACTGAGAATTCTACTGATAATGCACAGTAAAGGTTGATACAATCATTACAATGTACAGGGTATTATTCTGGGAATTATACTGATAATGCACAGTAAAGGTTGATACAATCATTACAATGTACAGGGTATTATTCTGAGAATTCTACTGATAATGCACAGTAAAGGTTGATACAATCATTACAATGTACAGGGTATTATACTGAGAATTCTACTGATAATGCACAGTAAAGGTTGATACAGTCATTACAATGTACAGGGTATTATTCTGAGAATTCTACTCATGCTTCATCATGAGTCATGAGGGATGGAATTATTTACAGGGTTTTTGAGCAGAGGGTTAATGAGTTTACAATATTTCATATGTATCATTTATAAATAGCCTATCAATGATTACATGAATAGCTGAAATGTTCATTTAGTTGGCTGTTTACTAATCAAATATACTTACAAACCCTTTGTGGTATGCCATGTGTCTGAGTTAATAAACATGACATAACTTTATAACATGCTGCAGCTTAAGTAGAATATGCGGAGACAATAAATACATATGTTGAACACATCTCCACAAGCCACACCTAAAAAAACGGATTCCAGTGAAAGTTTAAACATGACAGCTGATATAAAATGGTAACTACGTAGGCTACAACATCTATTTTCTTTTACTTCTTAGTTCTTCAACAACAACAAGCGCTGCAATAAATGTGGGGATGGAAGTCATATAACTAAACGTGTCTACACGGTCATAAGTGACCGATAAAAAAAACGAATTCATCAACTCGAATGAAATAAGGCCAATAGACTGGAAGATCTTACCCCTATCAAGACACACACACAAATGAACGCCCGTTTTACCCAGATATGAATTCTTCCCATTTTAATATTTGGTTATGATACAAACAACAGCTTAGATAAATTGTTCACTTCAGAGAGGGCTAACTTAAATGCAGAAAATGGATCGCTCGATTTCTTTAACCGGTTTTCTTGTCTAACGACTCAAACTGAATTATTCCGCTGCTCTATGTTCGCTACATACTTTGGAGAATAAACTAAGGTCCATGGGCGTGGCGTATCGTTTTGACAGAGCAAAGGTCTTTGTTGACATACTGCTGAATGGTGTTTGGTTACATGGGGGGACTAGCCCACATGAACGCAACCTCCCATGTTATGTTGGCCAGTGCACGATGGCTGAGATCAGGCAGGCTAAAAGGAACTACATGGTCAATCTGCTGTCTGCGTTGGCCTTGCAGCATTTATGGTGATAGGGCCTCTACTTCTTACGCTTTGCGGGCAGCGCAGAACTGTTAACGTTTTGATCCCAGCGCGACGAAATGAAGCGCCCCGCACTCTTGGCCTCACACGACAGCAGTGAACATTGCAGAAACATAACGCTGTGCTGCATATCTCACCGCTTTCTTTCATGTGCTGTACTCTCCTGACGTCAAATAATCAACACTTCTTCATATTGATTCAATGGTTTGTGGTCAGTTAACCAATGGAATATGGTGTCAATATTAAAAACGAAATATATATTAGCAAATACAAATTACAAGTGCTATAAACTATATCGTTATTTTCATGAAGAAACGTTCAGTTTCTGCAAAATGTTCACTGCAAGCGTTCGAGGCCAAGGCTTAATTTCGTTAGCGCAGGAATCAACCATCGAGACTTGTCAGGATCAAATCAAATCAACGTTTCACAACAGGTGAAATGCCTTACAGTGAAATGCTTACTTACCGGCTCTAACCAATAGTGCAAAAAAGGCGTAATAGGTAAGTAAAGAAAAAAACAACAGTAAAAAAAGACAGGCTATACACAATAGTCTGGGTAGCCATTTGATTACCTGTTCAGGAGTCTTATGGCTTGGGGGGTAAAACTGTTGAGAAGCCTTTTTGTCCTAGACTTGGCACTCCGGTACCGCTTGCCATGCGGTAGTAGAGATAACAGTATATGACTGGGGTGGCTAGGGTCTTTGACAATTTGTAGGGCCTTCCTCTGACACCGCCTGGTGTAGAGGTCCTGGATGGCAGACATCTTAGCCCCAGTGATGTACTGGGCCATCGCACTACCCTCTGTAGTGCCTTGCGGTCAGAGGCCGAGCAATTGCCATACCAGGCAGTGATGCAACCAGTCAGAATGCTCTCGATGTTGCAGCTGTAGAACCTTTGAGGATCTCAGGACCCTGACAAATCTTTTTAGTTTCCTGAGGGGAATAGGCTTTTGTGTCCTCTTCACAACTGTCTTGGTGTGTTTGGACCGTTCTAGTTTGTTGTTGATGTGGAACATTATCTTCACACAAGATCAGAAGATCAAGAAAACTGATTTAGCGTGTATCAGATTGCATAGTAAATCTCAAATGATCAGAACAGGAGTTAAGAAAAGCATGGAACGCCTGGAGCTGTTTTGCATCACCCCTCCACAGAACAAAAATATCATCAATATACCGTTTCCAAATGATGTTAGGCAAGATTTTTTTTGTTGAGGGGATTGAAAATAGACTGTTTCTCCATGTAACCCACATACAAATTAGCATAGTTAGGAGCCATGGGGGATCCCATAGCAGTACCCTTCGTCTGAATAAAGAAATCATTTAGAAACATGAAATAGTTATGTGTGAGTACTATTTCAGACAATGTTATAATGCAGTCACTGGAATGTAGTTCATTAGGATCACGTTGCAGAAGAAAATGTTCATAGATTCAATACCGCCCTCATATTGTGTATAACGACTCAACATCAAAAGTAACACAAAGGTATTCTCCAGGAGAGGATCAAGAGATTATTCTCAGGAGGAGCTGTTCTGCGAAGTGGTCTAATCAAGTACAAAAGTACCCAGGGGCTGTTACTGCATCAATGGGCTACAATGCCCTTTTTGTAACATAGTGTAATTTCGGCAAAGTCATAAAGTGGCAATTTTGGTGTCCAAAAGTTATGTACTTTTTGGTTAAGGAGGAGCTGTTCTGGGAAGTGGTCATTTCTAATGTCAAAAAGCTGTCATGACACTCAAAAGTAGATAGAGAATAAGGACTGTTACTGCATCAATGACCCACCCCAGCTACAGCAGGACTGTCCTATCCATGTTACAACCGACCCACCCTTATCAGCAGGGGAATAAGGACTGTCCTATCCATGTACAACCACGACCCATATCGAATAAGGACTGTCCTATCCATGAGTACAACCGACCCACCCTTATCAGCAGGACGAATAAGGACTGTCCTATACATAGTACAAGACCCACCTTATGGACTGTCCTATACATGAGTACAACCGACCCACCCTTATCAGCAGGGTGAATAAGGACTGTCCTAATAGTACAACCGACCCACCCTTATCAGCAGGACGAATAAGGACTGTCCCTATACTTTATCAGCAGGACGAATAAGGACTGTTACATCTTATCAGCCCACCCTTATCAGCAGGACGAATAAGGACTGTCCTATCCATGGTAGGACAGGTAAAGGACTGTATATCTGAACCCACCCTTATCAGCAGGGAATAAGGACTGTCATTATCCAGGAGACTAAGGACTGTCCTATCCTTCAGCAGGACGAATAAGGACTGTGCATTGTACAGCGACCCACCCTTATCAGCAGGACGAATAAGGACTGTCCTATCCATGAGTACAACCGACCCACCCTTATCAGCAGGACGAATAAGGACTGTCCTATCCATGAGTACAACCGACCCACCCTTATCAGCAGGACGAATAAGGACTGTCCTATCCATGAGTACAACCGACCCACCCTTATCAGCAGGACGAATAAGGACTGTCCTATCCATGAGTACAACCGACCCACCCTTATCAGCAGGACGAATAAGGACTGTCCTAAGGACTGTCCTATCAGCAGGACGAATAAGGACTGTCCTATACAAGTACAACCGACCCACCCTTATCAGCAGGACGAATAAGGACTGTACAACGACCCACCCTATCCTACAACCGACCCACCCTTATCCAGCAGGACGAATAAGGACTGTCCTATATAAGGACTGTCCTATACAAGTACAACCGACCCACCCTTATCAGCAGGACGAATAAGGACTGTCCTATAAGTACAGGCCCACCCTTATCAGCAGGACGAATAAGGACTGTTTTACATTACAACCGACCCACCCTTATCAGCAGGACGAATAAGGACTGTCCTATACATGGTACAACCGACCCACCTTATCAGCAGGACGAATAAGGACTGTCCTGTACATGAGTACAACCGACCCACCCTTATCAGCAGGACGAATAAGGACTGTCTCAGCATACATAAGGAGTACAACCGACCCACCCTTCAGCAGGACGAATAAGGACTGTCCTAGCAGTACAACCGACCCACCCTTATCAGCAGGACGAATAAGGACTGTCTATACATGAGGACCGACCCACCCTTATCAGCAGGACGAATAAGGACTGTCCTATCCAAAATACAACCGACCCACCCTTATCAGCAGGACGAATAAGGACTGTCCTATACAAAGGACGAATAAGGACTGTCTATACACCGACCCACCCTTATCAGCAGGACGAATAAGGACTGTCCCTATCCATGAGGTACAACCCACCCTTATCAGCAGGCGAATAAGGACTAACGTATCGGATTGTAAATCAAGCAAAGCTTGTTTTCATCCTTAGGTAAATTATGGAAAGATTTGGACCCCTGTTTATTCTTAGTAGCTGTCCAACATCTTTTTCCATAAGTCTGCAATATGTCTCAGAGTGATTGCGATTGGCTGGAGGTATAAAATAACTCTTGCTTCTAAAGGAGTCAAAGTATGTACAGGAGAGCAATCTACTGGTTCAATAGAAGTGTCAGAATTAGGGGAGCTAAAGTATTCCCATAAACGGATGTTTCTAAAAAACTTAAACATGTCTACCTTTATTAATCTTCTTGTGACTCCCCATCCCCGGGTCGGGAGCGTAATCATCGACTGACACTAATTAGCATAATGCAGCGCAACGGACATAAATCTTCCTAGAAAATCTTCCGATTCATGAAAATCACAAGTGAAATATATTGGAACACAGCTTAGCCTTTTGTTAATCACCCTGTCATCTCAGATTTTCAAAATATGCACAGCCAAAGCTAGACAAGCATTTCTGTAAGTTTATCGATAGACTAGCATAGCATTGTGCCTTGCTAGCAGCAGGCAACCTTGTCACGAAAATCAGAAAAGCAATCCAAATTAAATCGTTTACCTTTGATGAACTTCGGATGTTTTCACTCACGAGACTCCCAGGTAGATAGCCAAATTTCATTTTTTCCCCCAAAGATTATTTTGTAGGAGAAATAGCTCCGTTTGTTCTTCACGTTTGGCTGAGAAATCGCACGGAAATTGCAGTCATGAAAACTGCAAAAATATTCCAAATTAGCTCCATAATATCAACAGAAACATGGCAAACGTTGTTTATAATCGATCCTCAAGGTGTTTTCAAATATCTATTCGATAATATATATGTCAGGACAATTAGTTTTTAAGTAGGACCGATTGCAGTAATGGCTACCTCTGTATTTTACACGAGAGTCACCCTGGGAGCCATCAGTTGACCACTTACGCAATGTAGCCGCCTACGGCTATTCTTCAACATAAATGCGTAAAACTACGTCACAATGCTGTAGACACCTTGGGGAATACGTAGAAAGCGTAAGCTGGTTGATAGCACATCCACAGCTCAATAGGGACTCATTGGAACACAGCGCTTTCAAAATATAGGGCACTTCCGGATTGGATTTTTTCTCAGGCTTTCGCCTGCAACATCAGTTCTGTTATACTCACAGACAATATCTTTACAGTTTTGAAAACGTTAGTGTTTTCTATCCAAAGCTGTCAATTATATGCATATTCTAGCATCTTGTCCTGACAAAATATCCCGTTTAAAAAGGGAACGTTTTTTTCAAAAATGAAAATACTGCCCCTAGAGTCGCAACAGGTTTTAACATCAACATCGTTGCACTGGGTTGTAAAGGCACAAAATATAACCCTTTATTAAGCAAGAGAGACGTGGGCAGGGCTCAATATCTTGCTTGATAAATTAAAGACACTCAGTCCCGTGGGTTCTGGGACCGTGTGAACGGTCTCCCTCTGCCTCTGATAGTCGTTTCTTCTTACCCTGTCGAGTGCGGCATCTCGTCGATGCGCGTGCCTGCGGCCTCCTCCGCCCTTCCGTCCGTCCAGTCTCTCGTTGAATAAAAAAACTACCACGGGAAGCGCTGGTTGTAGAGCGTTGATCAGACGGGGTGGATGGATAGAAAGCGGCATCCCTCCTCGTCTGCCATGGAGAGGAGGAGCAGGACCTCGTCAGGGTTTCTCCAGAAGTAGACTTTATTCTCGGCCTTGTCTTTTTTGTCTTGGTTGAATTTCTTGATTTTAAGTTCCTTTATTTCTTAAGACAACTTGTCCTGGGCTTGGTTAGTTTTCATCCGTTCATTTGATATATGCCATCATCATTAACAGCTATTTTTAAAGCTGTGCGTTTTGTCTTTAATCGTGTTATCCATTACAATAAATAAATCATTCTTCAACTGGTCAACAATTAACGTCATTAAACCAATAGAGCATTTGTTCAGGATGGCACACCAGCGCTCACAGAAGTCATCTATCTGTAAGCGAGATGGTTCTTTTTGCCACCTGAGTCCCCGTGGAATAATGCATTGACGCACATAATCACTAGAGTGACTATATGTAGATGCGTTCTCGTCTGGCGCTTAGATAAACGTAACAGTTCTTTCGAGAGGTCAGAATTACCTCCCGGAGGAATGACGGGAGTCTGAAACCTTGAAGATTTAACATAGTTTATTGGGTGCTTCTCTCTTCAATACAGTTTTCAGTTGGCTCTCTCTCATTCAACTGTCTTGGCTAGTCTTATACAATTCCAAATATCCAACGTACTAAAACACTATTTGTAAAAATGTATAAATTACCATTTTTATCTCATAGATACATTATTAAAATGTAATTCTCAAAATATCTCTAAATACAGCCAGTTAGAATGTTTCCACTCTGTGTGAATGTTCGTTGGTCCTGTCTCCATGACTACGACAGGCTAGCTTGACTGGAGCTAACTTTAGCCGACGTTAGCTCTATGCTAACAGACTTTTATAAATCAATTAAACTATCAAAACCTTGTAAAAAAAAAACACAATTATATCATTACATTCCGCTTAACTTGGTGTTTCATATCCTATGCTTTATAATTCGCTCACTGTGATTATGTTTAAAATATTTACTTCTCTCTTCAGTTTCAGTTGTCTCACTCATTCAAATTACTCACTGACTAGGCAGCTAGCGCGAGAGCCACTGTAGCCAGAGACTGCATGAAGCAACCGCTACTAGAGCAAGCGGCTTCCTCAGTGTGCCGAAACAAGCGGAACATCCATTGACTATAAATAGTGTAAATGGTTGCAAAATGCCTAAAATATGGCTACCATATACCTCACTATCTCCCACATTTCAGGTTGGCAACACAAGGAACCCAAACATGAGCTAAAAACGGTACTATTAAAACAGAAAGTATTACCCCTTTTTCACAGCACCTCTTTCCCTTTTTCTTGACAGAAAACTAAGACCAACAAGTAGCCTGCCTCTGACTTTATCAGAACGTTTCCATACTGGTATATAAATTCATCAATATAACGCCAACCAAACTCTTTTGGCCTTGGGGGGGTTTATTTATTTAATGCATTATACTGCCATTTTTACTATGATAGCATAATAAATAAATATGGTACCATATGGTATTTCCAAATATTACACAATCCATGCTTCCTTCCCTCCTCCGTAACTTGGCTTGGAGTAACCACTGATATCATAAGATTTACAGCAGATGTGTTATTTCAGTGATTAATAAAATGGAATGAGCAAGCAACCTGAACCATAAGTGAGAGTACCAGCTGTTCAGGGCGTCTGCGTGTCACGCTCTCCGTAGCCGATGTGGGTAAGACCTTTAAACAGGTTAACATCAACAAGGCCCCAGGACCAGGATGCATACTCGGAGCATGCACTGACCAGTTGGCAAAGTGTCTTCATTTTACATGTTTAATCTCTTACCCAGTCTGTAATACCTACATGTTACAAGCAGACCACCATAGTCCCTGTGCCCAAGGACGCCAAGGTAACCTGCCTAAATGGCTTGATACGCCCCATAACAGTCACATCTGTAGCCATGAAAAGCTTTGAAAGGCTTATCATGATCACATCAACACCATCATCCCAGACACCTGGACCCTCTCCAATTTGCATACCACCCCACTAGATCCACAGATGACATAATCTCTATTGCACTCCATACTGCCCTTTCCCACTTGGACAAAGGAACACCTACGTGAGAATGCTGTTCATTGACTACAGTTCAGCGTTCAACACCATAGTACCCTCAAGCTCATCACTAAGCTAAGGATCCAGGGACTGAAAGCACTCCCCTCTGCAACTGGGTCCTGAGTGAACATCTCCCTCTGCAACTGGATCTTGGTCTTCCCCAACGGGACGTCCCCAGGTGCTGAAGGTAGGCAACAACACATCCCCACGTTGACCGTAGTGCATACGGCCCAGTACATCACTGGGGCAGAGCTCCCTGCCATCCAGGACCTCTATACCTCATTGTGTATCCATTACTACGTGTTTGACTTGTCTATTATTTCTCTATTTTTCTTTCTCTCTGCATTGTAGGAAGGGCTCGTAGTAAGCATTTTCACTAACAGTCCATACCTGTTGTTGATGAAGCATGTGACAAATACAATTTGATTTGAAGGATGTTTTCATGTTGACAGTCATTATTGAGACCACACACTGTTAAAAATCCTTTCTTAAACCCTCAAGTTCAACTTATCTTTATTGTCCCCATTGGGAATATGTTGTGCAGTCAGGGTTCAACAATACAAAACGGCAACATTAAAAACAGTGACAACCCATACCAATACACACAACATGAAACAATGACATTGATAAAAGGCAATCATTGAGCAGAAGTGCAGCAATAAATCAACATTTAATTTAATGTGCAGATTCAGAAAGTTCATGGGCTGTGGGATAAAATAGTTATTGTATCTGCTGCTATTGAGTTTGGGAAGTCTAAAACGATGACCTAAGGGGAGAAGTGCAAAATTGTCCAAGGAGGGTAATCAGAGGACAGTCTAGGATACTGTTAGCTCTCCTCACCACATGCTTTCTGGATGTCACTGAGAGCTGTGCCTGTTGAACCCTGATGACCTGGCTGGCCACCTTAACCACACTGTCCAACCTAAACAGTGTCATCACGGTCTTGCTGACATTAAAAGAGTTCATCTTTCTCAACAACATAAGCCATTGCTAGCAATGAGAATCAGCCAAGCTTGGCCCTCTTCCGGGGGCCGGAACTGATAGAATCGACCCGGAATCGGATGTCGGACTCGGCCTGGAATCAAAATGAATGACTGCCCAGAATCGTCCGTTTCCATCTACGTGAGTTCAGTCGACTTTTGTGGCATCTTACCAGAATCCCCCAGAAGGGGCCTGATGCTAATTTAAATAAATGTATATAAAATTGCAATTTAGTCATTTTAAACATTACTATTTTACATTTATGCATACAAATTATACCCATCCACCCCCAAAAAAAAAATATGTAGGAGAAAACACTGTACACCTGATGACCGTGTCAGCGTGCATGCGCCTGGCCCACCACAGGAGTCGCTACATGGGGACGGGGACAAAGGACATCGCGTCCGGCCAAACCCTCCCTTAACTCGGACGACGCTGGGCCAATTGTGCGGGTCTCCCGGTCGCGGCCGGCACGGTTATCGAACTAGCATCTGTAGCAACGCAGTTTGCACATCGATGCAGTGTCTTAGACCACTGAGTCACTCGGGAGGACCCATCCAGCAACTTTTTAATGCTTGTCAATTGCCTTGCACAAAGTATCAAAATACTAAAATACTATAAGCAGGACTTGAAATGTTTTATTTAAATGTTAATTGTATTTTTGCTCACATAAACAATTAAAAATATGGAAAAATAAATAAATAATGAAATGCTAATTATATAAAGCAGCCGTGTAATCATCTGCCAGAGTAGCCCCAATCGACACGAGACCCAAGTAGTACATTTGGGACAGATAACTCTCATCGGAATATTTGAGTTCAATCCGCATCCTAGACAAGTTATACTGCCTAAGGCGGCCCAGACTCGGACCACATAACGTCGGCCAGTGTAACGCTCTCAGCAGGAATCTGCCCAGATCCACCATGCTACCTGGGAGACCTGTTAGAAAAGAAATGCACGCCCTTAAACTAGCAAAGGTTAACTAGCTGGATGGATCATTTTTTAATTACCACATTAAATTATATGCTGTCAAAGGGCAGAATAATATTCTCATAATTAACTATTATATTATTTTAATTCAATAACTGATACAGCACTTAAAAGCTTATATTATTTGAGTGTGCAAAGTTAACTAGCTAGCTTGATACTTAACTACCTGCTCTTCCAGCAACTATTTTCCCACGGTCAGTTTATCCAGGAGCGCTTTCTTCAGCGACTTCAGATCCTCCGATTTCTTTCTCTATCAAGTTGACAAAGGTAGTCAGGGAGATCTCCCTCACCCAATCCTGTTTCGGAGTCTTCATCATTTGTCGATATAGGGCTTTGTAGATCAGATTCATCACTTTGGCCGTTTTTGCTGCTCTGCAGAGGGCGCCGCCATCTTTCTTCTGTGTCTCTTCCACGTCAACAGCACGCAGATGTAAACACAGCACCGAACACAGCCGTCACCGTCTATACACCCCTCCAGTGGTGACAGTTCGTACTACGGGGCCTTTCACGGGTAAACACTTGGGACATTTCCAACTATAACACAATCCCGCTTCCTTCCATCCTCCATTCATTGGCTTCGAGTAACTAGTGATATCATAAGTGGAGTGGTGATAGCTTCAGACAATTTACCTTTGATGTGTTATTTCAGTGATTACTAAAGGGAATTAGGAAGGATGTTTTCAAAACAAGACCCTCTTCAGTGTTTGAGTGTCATGTTGACAATCAAGACCTCACAGGAAACAACTGGACATACTGTATGTGCTCAGTTATGTAGTTGTTGAACTAATCTGTTACCCTAGAAAGGAACAGTTACTCTCCAGCATTTCAAACCTACTGTAAAATAAGTATCCCCAACTGTCCTCGTTGGTTGGCCCTCGCTTCATACTCGTCGCCAAACCCACTGGCTACAGGTTATCTACAAGTCACTGCTAGGTAAAGCCCACGCCTTATCTCAGCTCACGAGTCATCATAGCAGCACCGACTCGTAGCACGTGCTCCAGCAGGTATGTCTCACTGGTCACCCCCAAAGCCAATTCTTCCTTTGGTCATCTTTCCTTCAGTTCTCTGCTGCCAATGACTGGAGCAGACTGCAAAAATCACTGAAGCTGGAGACTCATATCTCCCTCACCTGCTTCAAGCACCAGCTGTCAGAGCAGCTTACAGATCCTGCACCTGTACATAGCCCATCTGTAAACAGCCCATCTATCTACCTACCTCATCCCATACTGTATTTATTTATTTATCTTGCTCCTTTGCACCCCAGTATCTCTACTTGCACATTCATCCTCTGCACATCTACCATTCAGTGTTTAATTGCTCTATTGTAATTATTTTGCCACCATGGTCTATTTATTGCCTTAACTCCTTATCTTACCTCACCTCATTTGCACTCAGTGTATATAGACATTTTGTTTTCTTTTGTTCTACTGTATTATTGACTATGTTTTGTTTATTCCATGTGTAACTCTGTGTTGTTGTATGTGTCGAATTTCTATTCTTTATCTTGGCCAGGTCGCAGTTGCAAATGAGAACTTGTTCTCAACTAACCTACCTGGTTAAATAAAAGTGAAATAAAATAAATAAAAAAAATAAAATCCTTCATTTGTACATCCTTTTCCTGTGAATGGGGAATATTCTTGAGTCGGTTCCATTCTATCATATTAGTCTGTTCCTGCTATCATATGCTTGAGTCTGTTCCATTACTATCATAGTCCTGTTCCATTACTATCTTCCGAGTCTGTTCCATGTTACAGATGTTTTGTGGGGTTTATGCTTGACATTACGTCTGTTCCATTACTATCTTCTTCTCAAATAGCACTCTACAAAACTTTTTGCTAGAGCACAGATGTGCCATTTTGTGGGGTTGTTGTCCAGAAATGGATTATTGATTTCATGTTTCATTCAGGCCTCCTTGCTCTGGACTGGTTCTGATTCACACCTGTTCCCTTCTCGATAGGATTCCAGATCAATAGAGACTCACTTGTTACCGTTGGGGTTTGCACATCTCTTCTCAAATAGTTCCCTCACTACTCATTCACAAAATGTCAACCAGATGTTGAGAAGAAGAAGAAACAGTTATCGGACAATCTATTTTCTGGACTTAAAGATCTTGGGCTTCAACCAAGACCAGCTTCTAAGTGAACTGCTTATCCAAACTGTTGTTTTTTAATATCCAAAGGAAATGGGAAGGAATACTTATCTTCATCAAAACGGACGTTCTTTTCGTCTGTCTTGATCTGTGTAAGGGCCTATAGAGCACTAGGGAATAGGTTTTTGCCATTTTGGCCAATTATGGCTGTGATTCCATAGTTTTCCAGAAATGGCTGATTATGTGATTTCATGTTATTGCAGGTTGCTCTGGACTGGACCTCTGAGATTCACACAGGAGATGCTTTGTTCTGCCAAGACGCCGATAGGAGGGCAGACAATAAACAGATCAATATTTACAATGTTGTTTTACTCCACTTGTTACCGTTTTCTCAGGGCAATCTGGCCACAAATCTTAGCTTTGGCTGTGGTTGCACATCTCTATCTAACTTCTGGATTAGCCCATTTGAAATTATAAGTCAAGTTCATTTTTTTAGTTATGTTTATTCTCATCTTCAAATAGACCATTCTGACCTTAGTTATCACGTATTTGTCAGAATAAGGATAGTCAAGAATGATATTCGATTTTTATAACCAGCCGTCTAAGTACATATTTCAGCTATTCATTTCTTAATCATGTATAATTTCTTTTTATTTATAAATGAATATAAAATGGGTAAATACTTATCTTCTTAAAACGGATTTTCATTTTCGTTGGTCAAATGCATTTATTGAAGTTAAAAATGGATCCCTCAACTCCTCTGGAAACAAATGATTATCAAGGGCATGTTTCATGCATTATCTGTAGAATTCTCAGTATAATACCCTTATTTTTAATGATTGTTATTTTTGTGCATTATCCAGTAAGTTCTCAGTATAACGGGACCTTTCATCAACAGCCAATGCAGCCTTTACTGTGTTTTATCAGTGCAGTATCAGAATAATACCCTGTACATTGTAAAAATGATTGTATCAACCTTTACTCTTTGCATTATCAGTAAATTCTCAGTATAATACCTGTACATTGTAATGACTGTATCAACCTTTAGTTTGTGGTGTATCGCTTAGCAATTCTCAGTATAATTTTGGCCCCCATTGTAATTATTGCTAAATATCATTTTTAGTTATGTTTATTCTCATCTTCAGAATAGGCCTACCCTGTACATTGTAATGATTAGGATAGTCAACCTTTACTGTGCATTATCAGTAAGTACATATTTCAGCTATAATTTCTTAATCATGTATAATTTCTTAGTCTATTTATAAATGATGTATAATATATGTAAATACAATTTCTCAGTATAATACCCAGATAAGCGTTGGTACATTGTAATGATTGTATCAGCCTTTACTGTTATATCAGTAAATTCTCAGTATAATACCCTGTACATTGTAATTATTGTATAACCTTTACTGTTCGTATCTGTAGAATTCTCAGTATAATACCCTGTACATTGTAATGATTGTATCAACCTTTACTGTGCATTATCAGTGGGAATTCTCAGTATAATACCCTGTACATTGTAATGACTGTATCAACCTTTACTGTGCATTATCAGTATAATTCTCAGTATAATACCGACTGTACTTTACTGTGCATTAATGATTGTATCAACCTTTACTGTGCATTATCAGTAGAATTCTCAGTATAATACCCTGTACATTGTAATGATTGTATCAACCTTTGCAGTAGAATTGCATTATGCCCAGTGATTGACGTTGTCGGCCTTTTATTCTCAGTATAATACCCTGTACATTGTAATGACTGTATCAACCTTTACTGTGCATTATCAGTAGAATTCTCAGTATAATACCCCTGTACATTGTAATGATTGTATCAACCTTTACTGTGCATTATCAGTAGAATTCTCAGTATAATACCCTGTACATTGTAATGATTGTATAGCCTTTTTACTGTGTGCATTATCATTGTATAGCCTTTACTGTGCATTCTCATTCTCAGTAATACCCTGTACATTGTATTGATTGTAACTGTGATTATACCCAACCTTTACTGTGCATTATCCAGGTAGAATTCTCAGAATAATACCCTGTACATTGTAATGATTGTATCAACCTTTACTGTGCATTATCAGTAGAATTCTCAGTATAATACCTGTACATTGTAATGATTGTAACCTTTTACTGTGCATTATCAGTAGAATTCTCAGTATAATACCTGTACATTGTAATGATTGTATCAACCTTTACTGTGCATTATCAGTGGGAATTCTCACTATAATACCCTGTACATTGTAATGACTATATCAACCTTTACTGTGCATTATCCAGTAGAATTCTCAGTATAATACCCTGTACATTGTAATGATTGTATCATGTGTTGTATTCTCTTCAGATCATCAGCTCCCTCTTGTCTGGCCATCACCTTATTCTCCGGTTTGCCCTGACATTTTGTAATGATTGTACTTCCGCAATCATTGAAGAAGAATTCTAATTCTGTTTTTATAGCTCCTATGGCCATCACCATTTACTAGTATATCATATTGATTTCATTATAATAATGCTGTGTCCATCTAGCCTGGTCCCAGATCTGTTTGTGCTGTCTTTCCAACTCCTACAGTGTTTAGCATGACAACAACCATGAGGAGTTGGCTATACAGCATAAACAGATCTGAATTTCAAACTAAATCCAGCAGTATCATTGTAATATTATGATTATAAACCCACAGTTGCCATATCATTGTCTGGCTTGTCTTCCTATGCACAGATAGAGGGAGATTCTGCCTGGGATAGTAGTTCTGTATGTCCTAGAAGCAGCAACCCTGGTCCTGTCAATATTTAGGGTCTATGGCGCTCTCGGAAGGGAGAAAGAAATGGTTTGTGGTTCTGGAAAGCACCGAGACCTGTCTCAAAGTGTTAGCCTGATCCCAGATCTGTTGGTTTTGTCTTGGATAATTATCATAGGAGTTGGTTAGAAGCACAAACAGATCTGGGATCTGGCTACTGGAGCTTGACTTCACTGCTGCAAACTGTTCCTTTCTGATAGGTAATGGCATGCCATACAACTCAACTGGAACCAGTCAGCACTTTCCCATGACATGTTTCCCTTAAAGCGGGATAAGGTTTGAATGAACCTTTAGTATTGATTTTGCTTGACAACATCCAATATGTGTGTGTAGTTTTCTGTAGGTATGTCACTGGCCAGCCTATACCTGTTTGTGGAGTGCGTGAAAGCATATCATTCAAACACGAGGTACAGTAGTCTATATATATATATATATATATATATATACACAGGTAACTGCCAAAATAATGGAAAACACCAACATAAAGTGGTTTAATAGGGTGTTGGGGCACCACGAGCCAGAACAGCTTTAATGCACCTTGTCATAGATTCTACCAGTGTCTAGAAGTCTATTGGAGTGATGCGAGACCATTCTTTCACAATAAATTCCATCATTTGGTGTTTTGTTGATGGAAAACTCTGTCTCAGGAAACTTCTGATCTCACATAAGTTTTCAATTGGGTTGAGATCTGGTGACTGAGACAGCAATGGCATATGGTTTTTACATCGATCGTTTTCATGCTCAGGATCAAACCATTCAGTGATCCACTCACCGCTACCTTTGGATGCCAGCATATGATCCTTTTTTATTATTTTTAACCTTTATTTAACCTTTTTTAACCTTTATTTAATATTTTTTTAACAGGGAACCACACCTTTGTGGAGCACCTGCTTTTAACCTTTATTGAACCTTTTTTACTTTTATTTAACTAGGGGTCAGTTGAGCACATTCTTATTTTGACGGCCTACCTGTTTATATCCCCGCTTTTCAAACCCCTCCCCAACCTTGAGACAATGTTTGTTTGCTGTTCTGGTGACTCCCGATCACGGCGGTTATGATACAAGCCGGGATTCTTGATAATTCAATGTATTGTATCTGTCCCTATTAGACCGCTGCACCACTCGGGTTTCAGGCCATGGGGAAGTAGCCATGGTAGCCAAAATCATTTTCATACTGTACATGACCCAAAGCATGAGGAACATCTAGCTATGATGCCTTAATTAATGCAAACCACACCTGATGTGGAAGCACCTGCTTTTAATATACTAACGTGTCCCTCATTTTGCTCAGGGGTTTCCATTCGTTTTGGCAGTTACCAATGTGCTTGTTTTCTAATTCAACCTTGAGACAATGTTTGTTTGCTGTTTCTGGTGAAAAGATATTTGAGGGAGGTTGTATGATGGTTCTCCCAATGCTCTGATTCTTGATAATTCAATGTCAGTATTTCTCCAGGAGGTTTTCATGGAGGTTTCCAAGCTGATTATAGGTTTCAGCTGGACTATCTCCATGAATGTTTCTTGATGGATTTCAAGATGGAGGAGTTAACCAGGGAGGTTTCATCTAGCTATGTTTCTCTCCATGGAGGTTTCTCCATGGAGGTTTCTCCAGAACGATATACAACAGGAGGTTCTCACGTAAGTTTCACCTTCAGGAGGTTTCTCCAGGATTGTCTCTCCTTGGCCAATTTCTCCCGATTCTCCATGGGTTTCTCCATGTGCCAATTCAATGTGCCAATTCAATGTGCCAATTCAATGGAGGTTTCTCAAGGTTTCCCAGAGTGACAATTCAATGTAGGTGTCTTGGAGGGTTTCCATGGAGGTTTCTAAACCAGGAGGTTTCTAAAAACTTTCTCATTGGAGGTTTCTCAAGGGAGGTTTCTCCAGAGGTTTCTCCAGGGAGGTTTCTCCAGAGGTTTCTCCAGGGAGGTTTCTCCAGGAGGTTTCTCCAGGAGGTTTCTCCAGGAGGTTTCTCCATGGGTTTCTCCAGGGAGGTTTCTCCAGGAGGGTTTCTCCATGGAGGTTTCTCCAGGGAGGTTTCTCCATGGAGGTTTCTCCATGGAGGTTTCTCCAGGGAGGTTTCTCCAGGAGGTTTCTCCAGGGAGATTTCTCCATGGAGGTTTCTCCAGGAGGTTTCTCCAGGGAGATTTCTCCAGGGAGGTTTCTCCAGGAGGTTTTCTCCAGGAGGTTTCTCCAGGAGGTTTCTCCAGGAGGTTTCTCCAGGGAGGTTTCTCCATGGAGGGAGGTTTCTCCAGGAGGTTTCTCAGGAGATTTCTCCAGGAGGTTTCTCCAGGGAGGTTTCTCCAGGGAGGTTTCTCAGGAAGGTTTCTCCAGGGGAGGTTTCTCCAGGGAGGTTTCTCCAGGGAGGTTTCTCCATGGAGGTTTCTGATGGAGGTTTCTCCAGGGAGATTTCTCCAGGAGAGGTTTCTACAGGGAGGTTTCTCCAGGAGGTTTCTCCAGGGTTTTCTCAGGAGGTTTTCTCCAGGGAGGTTTCTCCATGGAGGGGTTTCTCCAGGGAGGTTTCTCCAGGGAGGTTTCTCCAGGGAGGTTTCTCCATGGAGGTTTCTCCAGGGAGGTTTCTCCATGGAGGTTTCTCCAGGAGGTTTCTCCAGGAGGTTTCTCCAGGAGGTTTCTCCAGGAGGTTTCTCCAGGGAGGGAGGTTTCTCCAGGAGGTTTCTCCAGGAGGTTTCTCCAGGGAGGTTTCTCCATGGAGGTTTCTCCATGGAGGTTTCTCCAGGGAGGTTTCTCAGGAGGTTTCTCCAGGCCTTAACTATATTTGTAATTGTTTGCCTAATTGTTTTTAAAATGCCTGTTGTTCTGTTTCTTCACTTTCAGTTCAAATGCTGTGGGCTCGTACAAGGCTACCAAGACTGGGGCACAGACATCCCCATCTCCTGTCTCTGTTCTGATGAGGACTCAACAGACTTTAAATGTGTGAGTCTGCTGTGTTAAATAAGTTAACTTGTTGTTGTTATTTGTATGCTGAGTAGGATCTGATTCAGTGTGTGTCAGTCTGTGTTAAATAAATCTGTTATGTCTTTTGGTAAAGAGCAATACATGTTTTATTCTATTATCTTTCAAATGTGTTTTTAAAACAAAATAAAAAAGAGACTATAAGGACAGTGACAAGACGACCATGAATAAACTGAGGAAGATGTACATGACAATACTCTAAAAGACCAACAAATACCATAGAACACATTTGGACCAGACACATAATGGATGCCATGCTGCAGCCTAGTAATAAATCATGCAGCTAAAGTAAAGCACTGTTTTAAACCTTGTCACATTCTATTTCAGGTTGCTCCTGGTAACAATACAAGATTTGTTATTCACTATCCCAACAGTAATTCATCTGAGGATGATGACCACAAGGGATTAATGGATGAACACATTCTGGTATATGAAAAGGTAAAAACAAGTCATTCCACTACACCAGGGATGGGCAACTGGTGGCCATTTTGAAGGTCCTCAAATCAACTAGCCCATATCAGATAATATTTTTTAGATTGCTAAATTAGGTTAGCAGACAGTTATCTAAACGTGTTATCATGGTCAAATTACTACCCATAGAGCCCTCATTGATGTGGTTCGTCAGTCTCACTATGATGTCATTAAAAACGGCATACATTTCTCACCACCCCATGGCAAAATGTGTAGAATTACACCATTTTTTAAATGTGTCTGCTGTCAAGAGGGTGCAACTAAACTGTTTTGCTCGTAATTTTTCTCAAAGTGTTTTGCTGGCAGCTGTGTATCCACTAGAATGTCATAATGCTAGTTGGATCCATAGAGATGACTTGTACAGTACTCATTGATACAATAAACTGATGTTTGTTTAAGTTCTGATATAATACAGAGCTGTATACTCTTGTTTTTCACACAAAATGACAAACTCTTAATTGTCCATTTTCAGCCATGTCTTCCCATCCTGATCTCAGTCGAGAGCAATGCGATCAGCCTGGGAATAGGAATATTAGTAGCACTGACAGCATTATGGGTATGTATTTCTGATATATTTCTGTACTATTTAACTAGGGCCGAGCCTTGCCATTCTGCCTCCATAGGCAAGACCAAAAAATACCAACCCCGCAAAACTAGAATAGTCCCGTAAGCAAAATGACATCTAAAAGACAGATGAATGAAAGTTGAAAATATGTATTTTACAGATGTTGAAGATACTTATTTTACAGATGTTGAAAATGTGTATTTTACAGATGTTGAAGATACTTATTTTACAGATGTTGAAAATGTGTATTTTACAGATGTTGAAGATACTTATTTTACAGATGTTGATACAGATGTTGAAAATGTGTTTTTACAGATGTTGAAAATGTGTATTTTGTGAAATGTGTATTTTACAGATGTTGAAAATGTGTATTTTACAGATGTTGAAAATGTGTATTTTACAATGTTAAAATCATGCACATTGTTGGTTCTGAATGAAAGTTGAGAATAAGTCATTTATAGACATCTATGTTTGGGCCAAATCAAGGCTGGTCCAGACCGACAAAATCTGAAACAAACATGATTGGTTCAGATTTGGTCCGACCAAAACAAATGTCTGTTGGAAATCAAGGTCGGTCCTGAACTGCCGCAAAAACGTCGCCCAAAGGTGTCACCTGAAGCCTGCAGTTTGGCCTGAAATGGAATGTTATGAATGCCCATCTACAGTGCATTCAGAAAGTATTCAGACCCCTAAACTTTTTCCCCAAAAATTACGTTACAGCATTATTCTAAAATGGATTAAATAAAACAAGAAATCCTCATCAATCTACACACAATACCCCAGAATTTTTTTTATTTTTTTTTATTTTAGCAAATGTATTAAAATAAAACAGAAATACCTTATTTACATAACTATTCAGACCTCTTGCTTTAAGACTCAAAATTGAGCTCAAGTGCATGCTGTTTCCATTGATCATCCTTGATATGTTTCTACAACTTGATTGGAGTCCATCTGTGGTAAATTCAATTGATTGGACATGATTAAGAAAGGCACCGACCTGTCTATATAATGTCGAGGCACAGATCTGGTCCATTCAAGGTCCCCAAGGACACAATGGCGTCCATCATTCTTAAATGGAAGAAGTGTGGAACCACCAAGACTCTTCCTAGAGCCGCCCGGCCAAACTGAGTAATTGGGGAAGAAGGGCTTAGGTCAGGAAGTGACCAAGAACACAATGGTCACTCTGACAGACCTACAGAGTCCCTCTGTGGAAATGGGAAAACCTTCCAGAAGGATAACCATCTGCAGCACTCCACCAATCAGGCCTTTATGATAGAGTGGCCAGACTTCCATTTGGAGTTTGCCAAAAGGCATCTAAAGGACTCTTACCATGAGAAACAAGATTATCTGGTCTGGATGAAATCAAGATTGAACTCTATGGCCTGAATGCCAAGCATCACGTCTGGAGGAAACCTGGCATCATCCACCGGTGAAGCATGGCAGTGGCAGCATCATGCTGTGGGGATGTTTTTCAGTTGCAGGGACTGAGAGACTAGTCAGGATCGAGGCAAAGATGAACGGAGCAAAGTACAGAGGAATCCTTGATGAAAATCTGCTCCAGAGCCCTCAGGATCTCAGACTGGGGCCAAGGTTCAGCTTCCAACAGGACAACGAGCCTAAGCACACAGCCAAGACAACGCAGGAGTGGCTTTGGGACAAGTCTCTGAATGTCCTCGAGTGGCCCAGCCAGAGCCCAGACATGAACCCGATCTAACATCTCTGGAGAGGCCGGAAAATAGCTGTGCAGCGCTATCCAACCTGACAGAGCTGGAGAGGATCTGCAGAGAAGAATGGGAGAAACTCCCCATCCAACCTGACAGAGCTGGATAGGATCTGCAGAGAAGAATGGGAGAAACTCCCCATCCAACCTGACAGAGCTTGAGATGATCTGCAGAGAAGAATGGGAGAAACTCCCCATCCAACCTGACAGAGCTGGAGAGATCTGGAGAAGAATGGGAGAAACCTCCCCAGAAGAATGGGAGAAATCCCCATCCAACCTGACAGAGCTGGAGAGGATCTGCAGAGAAGAATGGGAGAAACTCCCCATCCATGGAGAAACTCCCCATCCAACCTGACAGAGCTGGAGAAGATCTGCAGAGAAGAATGGGAGAAACTCCACAAATATTGTAGTGTTATATCCAAGAAGACTTGAGACTGTAATTACTGTCAAAGGTGCTTCAACAAAGTACTGAGTAAAGGGTCTGGATACCTATGGAAATGTGTTCATTCAGTTTGTATTTTTTTTTAAATTCAGAACATTTTTCCAAAAAATGATGCCTTGTTTTTATGGGATATTGTGTGTAGATTGATGAGGGAAAAAAACAATTTAATACATTTTTGAATAAGGCTGTAACATAACATTTTGAAAAAGTCAAAGGGTCTGAATACTCTCTGAATGCATCGTATGTGGTAAGCCTACCGTTTTGTAAAACGCATAAAAACGACATCCGAACAGGACCAAAAAAAGACATCTAAAATATGTCGTCTCGGGCTTACTGGGGTGTGGGGTGTAGCTTACCATGTTGCCCGCAATGGAATTGTATGAATGCCCATCCATGTGGTAGGCCCATCCATGTGGTAGGCCCATCCATGTGGTAGGCCCATCTTTGGAAAACAGGCGTTACATTGGCTTTATTAGTCCTGATTCCTGTGACTAATCAATTTGGCAATTTAAGCCCTGAATATCAGCTACCCAACTTTATCAGGAGTTCTCAGGAGCCTATTTGCAATGTTTTTACATTGTAAATGTTTTATTTTCATTGTGATCAGCTTGTCAAAACTGGACAGATACCAACTTGAAACCACTGATCATGACAACGGGATGAAACTCCTGGACAACAGCTGTGATTATTCATTTCACTTTGAACTGTCCTGTTTTTAGGACATGTTTGTTTGTTATAATGACAGCAAATGTTCTATTTGATTGACCGCCGTTTAGGTCAGGCTATTTGATTGATCTCCCGTTTAGGTCAGGCTATTTGATTGACCTCCGTTTAGGTCAGGCTATTTGATTGACCTCCGTTTAGTCAGGCTATTTGATTGACCTCCGTTTAGGTCAGGCTATTTGATTGACCTCCGTTTAGGTCAGGCTATTTGATTGACCTCCGTTTAGGTCAGGCTATTTGATTGACCTCCATTTAGGTCCTATTTTTGACCTCCGTTTAGGTCAGGCTATTTGATTGACCTCCCGTTTAGGTCAGGCTATTTGATTGACCTCCGTTTAGGTCAGGCTATTTGATTGACCTCCGTTTAGGTCAGGCTATTTGATTGACCTCCGTTTAGGTCAGGCTATTTGATTGACCTCTGTTTAGGTCAGGCTATTTGATTGACCTCCGTTTAGGTCAGGCTATTTGATTGACCTCCGTTTAGGTCAGGCTATTTGATTGACCTCCGTTTAGGTCAGGCTATTTGATTGGAGAAAGCTGCATGATGTAAAAAAGTGTGTCTCATTACATTTTATCTCCAGCCTGTAGGCTACAGAGAAGGTCACATACTCTTTCTTACATATCCTAAATCTACTACATTATTTATGTTAGATAATTTTTTCCCGGTATGTTGGTTGAGTGATCAGAGATGCGTCTCTCCAACTGCACCCTGGGGGAAGGACAAGCAAATCATTTAGCACCTTTGACAATGTGGGGCCTGCTTATCAAAGGGTGGCATTAGCGCTCACATAAAAAGCCCATATGCCACTGGTTGAGAGATTGTTTTGGGGCAGAATTATGTGAGGTTCTATGTGTTGTTGTTGGTGGGTCTTAGCAGTTTAGCTCAGAAAATGCTGCCCTCGTCAATCAGTGGGCCGGCCGTGTATTTAACCTTTCCAGGGTTGCAGTCAATTACATTTTTTTCAATTCAGTCAATTGAAATTCAATGCAC
Source organism: Oncorhynchus keta (assembly GCF_023373465.1). NCBI lineage: Eukaryota > Metazoa > Chordata > Actinopteri > Salmoniformes > Salmonidae > Oncorhynchus > Oncorhynchus keta. The sequence continues at coordinate 194,323 of NW_026280537.1, forward strand.
AAATTGAAAATTGTCCATAGTTTTGTATGTGGATTTTTCAATTCAGGAAGTGAATTTCAATTGACTCGACCTGAATTTAAAACTTAATTGAACCAAATGCTGTTCCATACTCTTTTTTTACCATAGGTGTTGAGTGTAGGTCTATTAGATCCATTATCTATCACACCCCAACGCTGTACCATAGTGTAGGCCTATTAGATTGAACCATCATCTATCACACTCAGCATCTGGTCACCTGCTCCGTCAATCCTGACTGAACCGTTACTGTGTGTCTGGTCCTCAGGATGTTGGAGTTGTCCTGGCCATCACAATACTCTGCCAGATGAGAAGAAAGGTTGATGTGCCACCTGTGATCTTCACCTCTCAACCACCTCAATACAGGGAGCTGTGTGACACAGCAGAGAGTGTCTGAAATGAAATGGTCCTCTTATGAAGGAGACTCAATGCACTAGTCTGAGTGCCAGTCTGTTTGTGCCATCATGACAACTCCTGTCACTCATTTGTGTCAAGCCAAACATGACAATGGGTGACAAAGAGTTGGCTTGGCAATGACAGCAATGGAGTTGTCATTGGCCAGAACACAAACAGATCTGGGATCAGGTTAGCAATGCATCCATATTATGTACATACTCATAACACACATGAAAGGACAACTCAGGACATTATTAGACATTAGACATCTCTACTGTGTTGTCCAAAGTATTACTGTTCAACTGATTATCCATCTGACTGCCAGCAAGAGTCTTCTTATTGGCTGTCAAAGGTTCTGTAAAACCTGTGGTTTGTTTTTCTGTTGTAAATAATTGGTAACCATTTAACCATTGAAGTGCCTCAGTGTTGGTTACAGTGTCTTGAATAAAGGGACAAGCATCTTTTAACATTATGTTCCTTTTATTCGACAACCAACATCTCTTAAAAATATTCCTCTTTTCATCCTGTTCTCTCCTCTCATCCTCCTCTCTTCCTCTTCCTCCTGTTCTCTCCCTCTCAACCTCTCTCTTCCTCTTCCTCCTGTTCTCTCCTCTCATCTTCCTCTTCCTCCTATTCTCTCCTCTCATCCTCCTCTCTCTTCCTCTTTTCCTCCTGTTCTCTCCTCTCATCCTCCTCTCTTCCTCTTTTCATCCTGTTCTCTCCTCTCAACCTCTCTCTTCCTCTTCCTCCTGTTCTCTCCTCTCATCCTCCTCTCTCTTCCTCTTCCTCCTGTTCTCTCCTCTCATCCTTCTCTCTTCCTCTTTTCATCCTGTTCTCTCCTCTCATCCTCCTCTCTTCCTCTTTTCCTCCTGTTCTCTCCTCTCATCCTCCTCTCTCTTCCTCTTCCTCCTGTTCTCTCCTCTCATCCTCCTTTCTCTTCCTATTTTCCTCGTGTTCTCTCCTCTCATCCTCCTCTCTTTCTCTTTTCCTCCTGTTCTCTCCTCTCATCCTCCTCTCTCTTCCTCTTCCTCCTGTTCTCTCCTCTCATCCTTCTCTCTTCCTCTTTTCTTCCTGTTCTCTCCTCTCATCCTCCTCTCTCTTCCTCTTCCTCCTGTTCTCTCCTCTCATCCTCCTCTCTCTTCCTCTTCCTCCTGTTCTCTCCTCTCATCCTCCTCTCTCTTCCTCTTTTCCTCCTGTTCTCTCCTCTCATCCTCCTCTCTCTTCCTCTTTTCCTCCTGTTCTCTCCTCTCATCCTCCCCTCTTCCTCTTTTCCTCCTGTTCTCTCCTCTCATCCTCCCCTCTTCCTCTTTTCCTCCTGTTCTCTCCTCTCATCCTCCTCTCTCTTCCTCCTGTTCTCTCCTCTCATCCTCCTGTTCTCTCCTCTCATCCTCCTGTTCTCTCCTCTCATCCTCCCTTCTCTTCCTCTTCCTCCTGTTCTCTCCTCTCATCCTCCTCTCTCTTCCTCTTCCTCCTGTTCTCTCCTCTCATCCTCCTCTCTCTTCCTATTTTCCTCCTGTTCTCTCCTCTCATCCTCCTCTCTCTTCCTCTTTTCCTCCTGTTCTCTCCTCTCATCCTCCCCTCTTCCTCTTTTCCTCCTGTTCTCTCCTCTCATCCTCCTGTTCTCTCCTCTCATCCTCCTCTCTCTTCCTCTTCCTCCTGTTCTCTCCTCTCATCCTCTCTTCCTCTTCCTCCTGTTCCTCCTGTTCCTCATCTCTCTTCCTCTTTTCCTCTGTTCTCTCCTCTCATCCTCCTCTCTCTTCCTCTTTTCCTCCTGTTCTCTCCTCTCATCCTCCCCTCTTCCTCTTTTCCTCCTGTTCTTTCCTCTCATCCTCCTGTTCTCTCCTCTCATCCTCCTGTTCTCTCCTCTCATCCTCCCCTCTTCCTCTTTTCTCCTGTTCTCTCCTCTCATCCTCCTGTTCTCTCCTCTCATCCTCCCCTCTTCCTCTTTTTCTCCTGTTCTCTCCTCTCATCCTCCTGTTCTCTCCTCTCATCCTCCTCCTCCTGTCTTTCACACTCCTTCATCTCTTTCTCTCTCCTCTTCTGTTCTGCCTTCTGTCTTTCTCTGCTTCCTTTCTCTTCCTCTCCTCCTTCTCTTGTTTCTTCAACTTGTCTTTCTGTTTCTTCCAACTGAATACAGTCTGACACAGGGGGAAAAGTTGATTAAAACAATGAATACGTAATGAAGGACTCTAAACGGTATGATATTAAACCAGTGGTTGTAGCCCGGGTACCAGTCTGTTTAGCTATCATTCCACTCCTTGTCACTCCTTGTCATGCTAAACATTTGGCATGTGACACGGAGTACAAGGGTGGAATGTTCACTCAACAGACTGGCACCCAGGCTACTGTAGTACATACTCATAATATCATTTTACGTTCATTCAATAAACTACTTTGTTCTATTTGCCTGTGTGGCAGAAGTTTCCTTGGCAACGTGCTGCGATGATGTGGTTCCATGGTCATGGCTCCCCAAATGACCTGCTTTGCACTGTGAAATCACAGGAGGGCAGTAGATATTAACTCATCAAGTTAGTTAAATGCACACATCCTAGAGAGAGGGGCCTAGCCTGTTCCCAGATCTGTTTGTGTTATCATGTGTTTGGCATGACAAGCAGAGGCATGATGGCACAAACAGACTGGTTCCCAGGCTAAGAAGGGCCCCTGATATTTCCTGATGGTCCTCCAGCTATAGCTGGTACTCCAGCATATCTCTCTCTTTAGCTGTTCCACTCTAACCAAAGCTTCTTCTGGATAACTCTGTTATCCTCTAAATCTATCATCTCGTTTTCCTCCTGGTTATCTCTGTGCATGTTTTTTTCTCTCCTTCTTCTCTCTCCTTCTTCTCAGCTCTCTCCATCTCCACATGCACTGTTTCTCTCTCTCTTCCTTCTTCTCAGCTCTCTCCATCTCCACATGCACTGTTTCTCTCTCTCTTCCTTCCCTTCACTGCTCTCTCTCCATCTCCACATGCACTGTTTCTCTCTCTCTTCCTTCCCTTCTGCTCTCTCCATCTCCTCCTTCCCTTCCCTTCTGCTCTCTCCATCTCCACATGCACTGTTTTCTCTCTCTTCCTTCCTTCTGCTCTCTCCATCTCTCTCTCTCTTCCTTCCTTCTGCTCTCTCCATCTCCACATGCACTGTTTCTCTCTCTCTTCCTCTCTCCATCTTCCTTCCTCTCTCCATCTCCATGCACTGTCTCCATCTCATCTCCTTCCTTCTGCTCTCTCCATCTCCCATCTGCTTCCCTTCTCTCTCTCCATCTCCACATGCACTGTTTCTCTCTCTCTTCCTTCCCTTCTGCTCTCTCCATCTCCACATGCACTGTTTCTCTCTCTCTTCCTTCCCCTTCTGCTCTTCCATCTCTGCACTGTTTCTCTTCCTTCCTTCCCTTCTGCTCTCTCCATCTCCACATGCACTGTTTCTCTCTCTTCTTCCTTCCTTCCCTTCTGCTCTCTCCATCTCCACATGCACTGTTTCTCTCTCTCCTTCCTTCTTCTCCATCTCCACATGCACTGTTCTCTCTCTCTTCCTTCCTTCTGCTCTCTCCATCTCCACATGCACCTTTTCTTCTCTTTTTCTCCTCTCCATGCACTGTTTCTACCTCCTTCCTTCCCTTCTTCTCTTGTCCTCCTCAACTCTGCCTCTAACAACCTCTCTCTCCATCTTAATTAGATGCCATTCCAACTCCCCATCTTGCTTCAAATGTACCTTCTTCTCTCTGTCTCTCTGTCTCTCAGACTGCCTTATCTCTGCACTCCATTCTTCCTTTTCTCTTCCTGATTCTCTCAGTCTCTTTCTGTATCACAGATCTGATTGGATCACAATTCCTCGCTGCTTGTCTTGCCTGGTCTACTGCAAGCTCCAGCCTTTCTTTCTCATCCAGTTCCCCCATATTTATCCTCCTCTTCATCCATCTGTTCCCTCTTCTTCTGAAAGTCATTTTCTTCTACTTTTAAGTTTTCTTTCATTTTATTTTGATGTTTTCTTTTTCCCCGAATCTCTTTCCTTTTCTCCCCCTGGAGATCAACACTCGTCATCTCGTACTCTCTGTCACTGTCCCCAAGACTCTTCAATGGTAGCCAAGCCATTGCTCCACCAATCCACAAGCCGGAGTTATGTTGTGGTGGAGAATGTTTTGATTGAAGTGGTCTGGAAGATGCTAGTCATTTGAATAGAATGTTTAATTCAAAACAACTGCTTTACAGTTCTGAGTTCCAACATTGAATAGAATGTGAGGCAGAGTTTCCATAAATACTGAAAGTTGTTTTTCTCACAGTTAAAGACAATAATAATAACAGGATATATAATTATAATAAATCAAAACGGTATTTCTGTTTTAGTATCTATTTTGGTATCTATTTAATTTGGAAAGTGTTTAAACAAAATATTTTTAACAGATTGTATCCAGGTTTTGAGAGCAATGTCAATTAGAACTGAAACACTACATTTCCCACAATACCACAGGTGGGAGCTCACGTGACGATTAGCAGTTAGGGCGGGATTACATTGGTAGAAAGAGACGGAAAAACCTAATGAGGGCGGGAAGGCAACAGGTGGATGGAGGAAGAGAAAGTAACATACACTAACAAAGACAATCTGGAGGAGAAAGAAGGCAGCTCTTTTGACAGTGTAAAGGTGACTCAATCTGTTTCTTATTCTGTGTGGAAGAGAAGTGTTTACTACTGGCTGTTCAGTGCACTCTGTTGCCGTTGGAAATTAACTGGGGCAACACCTGAGAGGAGGCTGGTCGGGAGCAGAAAGGGAATGCTTTCTCTCTGGAGAATTGAGCCGCTGTTATCCTCACCTGATGGATGTACGGGGGGGAGAGAGGCCTGATTGGAGGGAACATTCTGGGCCTGACTGAAAGACCTGTGCTTCGTTCTCAGCTCTGAGGTGGTTATATGGCCAGAAGGAAATCCTGTATCAAACCTGATCAACTAAAGAATGCTATTTTCCACACTTGTGCTGTGACCTACTACAGTACTGAAGCTACTGTATATAGAAGAACCTTCTCTGGCCAGGGAGGATTTAGAAGTCACGAAGCGACAGGTACAAGTCAACAAGAGACCCTAGGTCATCTGGGATTATAACCTAGCAACAACCATCAGGGGATAGCATTGTAAAGCAGACATCACTCACTTGCTTATAACACAGTTATAACATAGTCATAGTATTGTGACGTGACACTAAGTCAGTGTCTTGGTGTGGCTCCCAGGCCCAGACAGCCCACTCCTCTTTACGATGCAACAGCCAACTGGAGGAGTGGAGCAGCAGGACGAATCCTTTGATTTCCTGTTTAAGATCATCCTGATTGGAGATTCTAACGTGGGCAAGACCTCGTGGTCCAGAGCTTCAAGTCAGGACAGTTCTCAGAGAGGCAACAGAACACCATAGGAGTGGACTTCACCGTGCGGACAGTGGACATCGAGGGCAAGAAAATTAAGGTAAGGAAGTCAGCCTCAAACCTTTAGGAGAAATGGTGCTTTATAGAACTAAAATGGTTCAGTGAAAGTCAGCCTAAACCTAACCCTACAGTCACTGTCACTCCAGCAAGCTGTTGCATAGCAACAGAGCTGCAGTTGGTAGTTTGTTGATAGTTTGAACATGTACAACACATCTTCTGTTGTTGACTATACACATAACGTATAACTGAAATGTCAAAGTGTTGCCTGCTGATCAGATTAGTTGCTGTCTGAATACTTCAGTTTGGAGGCCATTGGGGTGGTTGGTGTAAAACACAGCTGTTGTCTTGTGATACTGTCAAGAAGGCTTTGCAGGCCTTAATTAGGTTGACACTTAATACAAGTTGGACCGGCATGTCATGAGGGACTCGCCTTTCTGGTTCTCCTACAACACATCAGTCATTCCTCTTTCTCTTCCCTGACCAAAAACATCAGTATTTGTTTTTAAACTTCAATGAGAAAAGTGAGAGTAAGCCTTAAGTACCTATTGAGGTCAAACTACTGTATGTTTGAATAGGAAACCTCTATGAGGGGCTGGTTACACTCTTATCATTTTGTTTGCTATCTAGAACCTTAAAGGCTTTTTGGTTGCAGGTAGAATGCTTTTGTGTTCCATGTAGAACCCTTTCTACAAACGGTTCTAACTGGAATCAAAAAGGGTTCTCCTATGGGTCAGCTGAAGAACTCTTTTGGTACCCTTTTTTCTAAGAGTGTAGGTTTAAATACTTTAGAGCTACTTTAGGTTGAAATGATTTTGTAGCTGGAGGGCCCCTCCCTCCCTCCTCTACCAACAGCTGCTAACTGTATTGTTCCCCAAACCTGCCAGACAAGAGGCGATAGGAAGGTATTTATGGTGCGGCCTCTTCCTCTAACCAACCACTCTTAGAAAAAAGGGTCACAAAAGTATTCTTCTACTGTCCCCGTAGGAGAACCCTTTTTGGTTCCATGTAGAACCCTCTGTGGAAAGAACCATATAGGGTTCTATGGGGACAGCCATATAACCATTTTCGGTTGTAGATAGCACCTTTTTGTTTAAGAGGTATAGTAACATTATTACTAGAGGGGCCTACTGTGTGTCATATACCTCCTTCATTCTAGAATGGGTTCTATTTCATTCTGTGTTACTGACCGTATCCTCAACCAACTGACCTTTGACACAGGAAGGAAGGAAGGAAGAGCAGGCAAGTGGATGGCTTCAGAATGTATCTTAGTCTGGGGCTCTGTCCCAGGCGCACCCTATTCCTTATCTAGTGCACTACTTTTGACCAGGGCCCATGTCTCTGGTTGAAAGTAGTGCACTATATAGGGAATAGGGTGCCATTTGGTTTATAGCCACTCTGTGTGAATAGGGCCTTGTTGCCTCAACTGACCGCACATCAAACGTATTCAAATCATGCATGATGACAACACTAGACCATTGTTGCTCTCCCTGTACCACACACATAACTCCGTGACAACTGTAACCACACAAAGAGACAGAGATCAATGCAAACAGCATTTGAGTCTGCTTGTACTATTTACTGACAGGAACATGGATATTATTCTGCTGTTAAGAGTTCTATTTACTGACAGGAAATTGATATTATTTAACTGTAAAGAGTTGTATTTACTGACAGGAACATGGATATTATTTAACTGTAAAGAGTTGTATTTACTGACAGGAAATGGATATTATTTAACTGTAAAGAGTTGTATTTACTGACAGGAAATGGATATTATTTAACTGTAAAGAGTTGTATTTACTGACAGGAACATGGATATTATTCTGCTGTAAAGAGTTCAATTTAGTTTCTTTAGTCACTTGCATGACAACGGCAGTGCTCTTGCTGCCAGGCAGTGCTCTTGCTCCAGGCAGTGCTCTTGCTCCAGGCAGTGGTCTTGCTCCAAGCAGTGCTCTTGCTCCAGGCAGTGCTCTTGCTCCAGGCAGTGCTTTTGCTCCAGGCAGTGCTTTTGCTCCAGGCAGTGCTTTTGCTCCAGGCAGTGCTTTTGCTCCAGGCAGTGCTCTTGCTCCAGGCAGTGCTCTTGCTCCAGGCAGTGCTCTTACGCCAGGCAGTGCTCTTACGCCAGGCAGTGCTCTTGCTCCAGGCAGTGCTCTTACGCCAGGCAGTGCTCTTGCTCCAGTCAGTGCTCTTGCTCCAGTCAGTGCTCTTGCTCCAGGCAGTCCTCTTGCTCCAGGCAGGGCTCTTGCTCCAGGCAGGGCTCTTGCTCCAGGCAGTGCTCTTGCTCCAGGCAGTGCTCTTGCTCCAGGCAGTGCTCTTGCTCCAAGCAGGGCTCTTGCTCCAGGCAGTTCTCTTGCTCCAGGCAGTGCTCTTGCTCCAAGCAGTGCTCTTGCTCCAGGCAGTGCTCTTGCTCCAAGCAGGCTCTTGCTCCAGACAGGGCTCTTGCTCCAGGCAGTGGTTTTGCTCCAGGCAGTGGTTTGCTCCAGGCAGTGCTCTTGCTCCAGGCAGTGCTCTTATGCCAGGCGGTGCTCTTGCTCCAGGCAGTGCTCTTGCTCCAAGCAGGCTCTTGCTCCAGGCAGTGCTTTTGCTCCAGGCAGTGGTCTTGCTCCAGGCAGTGGTTCAGGGTGTTTTTCTCCAGGCTATAGAGGGTGCTCTTCCAGGCAGTGCTCTTGCTCCAAGCAGTGCTCTTGCTCCAGGCAGTGCTCTTGCTCAAAGCAGTGCTTTCGCTCCCAAGCAGTGCTCTTGCTCCAGGCAGTGTTCTTGCTCCAGGCAGTGCTCTTGCTCCAGGCAGTGCTCTTGCTCCAGGCAGTGCTCTTCCTCCAAGCAGTGAATCCCCTGTACATCACGCACACATACTGTATATAAGCTCTCCCTCCCAAAGCCAGTGGCAGAGACATGTTTACTGCATTAGAACTACAGCACATATGAATCAAAACAGATCATCCCTACAGTAGCTTTGGGAAGCATATAAAAAACAACATGTTCTCCTGTGCTTGTGTACATGTTGTGTGGATGATTAGGAGATGAAAGGATTTAACGGGGGTTTTAGAGGAAGACAAAGATAAAGTCTGTGAGGAGAGTGATAAAGAAACCAAATGCAGGGTAAGACCAGGTGAGCATGGGAGTTTAGGAACTCTGGTGCCAGGTGTGTCAGGTTGCTATGGCAGTTGTTGCTATGCTAACATGAAGAGAGGAGCAGATCAGGCGGAGGCTGAAGGAGATACCTGAGACACACAGTGGCATATTGCAGATCAGGCGGAGGCTGAAGGAGATACCTGAGACACACAGTGGCATATTGCAGATCAGGCGGAGGCTGAAGGAGATACCTGAGACACACAGTGGCATATTGCAGATCAGGCGGAGGCTGAAGGAGATACCTGAGACATTTCAGTAGTGCACAGGTACCTGGCATATTGCAGATCAGGCGGAGGCTGAAGGAGATGCCTGAGACACACAGTGGCATATTGCAGATCAGGCGGAGGCTGAAGGAGATACCTGTTTTGTAGACACACAGTGGCATATTGCAGATCAGGCGGAGGCTGAAGGAGATACCTGAGACACACAGTGACATATTGCAGATCAGGCAGAGGCTGAAGGAGATACCTGAGACACACAGTGGCATATTGCAGATCAGGCGGAGGCTGAAGGAGATACCTGAGACACACAGTGGCATATTGCAGTTTTTTAAACATTTACAGTACATCATCATTTTGTTGTATTGTGTCATTTCAGTAGTGCTGCCTTCACACAGAGTTTTGTATTGGTCCCTCCAGCAGTATATTAGACTGTGAGATCATTGTGTTTGTATTTCCCTCCAGCAGTATATTAGACTGTGAGATCATTGTGTTTGTATTGTTCCCTCCAGGAGTATATTAGACTGTGAGATCATTGTGTTTGTATTGTTCCCTCCAGGAGTATATTAGACTGAGATCATTGTGTTTGTATTGGTCCCTCCAGCAGTATATTAGACTGAGATCATTGTGTTTGTATTGTTCCCTCCAGCAGTATATTAGACTGTGAGATCATTGTGTTTGTATTGTTCCCTCCAGGAGTATATTAGACTGTGGGATCATTGTGTTTGTATTGTTCCCTCCAGGAGTATATTAGACTGTGGGATCATTGTTTTGTATTGTTCCTCCAGCAGTATATTAGACTGTGAGATCATTGTGTTTGTATTGTTCCCTCCAGCAGTATATTAGACTGTGAGATCATTGTGTTTGTATTGTTCCTCCAGCAGTATATTAGACTGTGGGATCATTGTGTTTGTATTGGTCCCTCCAGCAGTATATTAGACTGTGAGATCATTGTGTTTGTATTGTTCCTCCAGCAGTATATTAGACTGTGAGATCATTGTGTTTGTATTGTTCCCTCCAGCAGTATATTAGACTGTGAGATCATTGTGTTTGTATTGTTCCCTCCAGCAGTATATTAGACTGTGAGATCATTGTGTTTGTATTGTTCCCTCCAGCAGTATATTAGACTGTGGGATCATTGTGTTTGTATTGGTCCCTCCAGCAGTATATTAGACTGTGAGATCATTGTGTTTGTATTGTTCCCTCCAGGAGTATATTAGACTGTGAGATCATTGTTTTGTATTGGTCCCTCCAGCAGTATATTAGACTGTGGGATCATTGTTTTGTATTGTTCCCTCCAGCAGTATATTAGACTGTGAGATCATTGTGTTTGTATTGGTCCCTCCAGGAGTATATTAGACTGTGGGATCATTGTGTTTGTATTGTTCCCTCCAGCAGTATATTAGACTGTGAGATCATTGTGTTTGTATTGTTCCCTCCAGGAGTATATTAGACTGTGGGATCATTGTGTTTGTATTGTTCCCTCCAGGAGTATATTAGACTGTGAGATCATTGTTTTGTATTGGTCCCTCCAGCAGTATATTAGACTGTGAGATCATTGTGTTTGTATTGTTCCCTCCAGCAGTATATTAGACTGTGAGATCATTGTGTTTGTATTGTTCCCTCCAGCAGTATATTAGACTGTGAGATCATTGTGTTTGTATTGTTCCCTCCAGCAGTATATTAGACTGTGAGATCATAGTGTTTGTATTGGTCCCTCCAGCAGTATATTAGACTGTGAGATCATTGTGTTTGTGTGTGAGGTATGTATCTAATTCCGTGTGTGTCTGTGTAAAACAGATGCAGGTATGGGACACGGCTGGACAGGAGCGTTTCCGGACCATCACCCAGAGTTACTACCGCAGCGCCCACGGCGCCATGATCGCCTATGACATCACACGCCACGGAACCTTTGACTCTGTGTCCAACTGGATCAGGGAGGTGGAGCTGTACGGCGCGGCCAATGTAGTGCTCTGTCTCATTGGTGAGTGGGAGCAAAAATATTTGCTGACGCTATGTGGCATGGGCCATTGTTTTGAATTGAAATGTTTCTTCTATCCTTTGTATTTCTATAATTGAGATGTAAAGATTTGAAACAAAAAAAATCTGGGCCTCTCTCAGAAAAGAGGTTCAAACCTTTAAAATTCTTTAACCCCTGACCCCTCAAATCAATGTGTTTTTGACAAATCAGTTCTAAAAACAAAACTTGAAACACCTATTTCTCTCCTTGCCAGGTAACAAGTCTGACCTGGAGTCTGAGCGTCAGGTGTTGTTCCAGGAGGCATGCTGTATGGCTGAGGAGAGAGGCATCCTGGCAGCGTTAGAGACCTCAGCTAAGGAGGCCCAGAATGTGGACGATGCCTTCATGATGATGGCCCGCGAGCTGCTGGCACGCAACGGCACTGCCGTCCGGCAACAGGCCCCTAGCAACAATGACTCGCCCCGCGTCCTGCTCCGAGCCAACTCACGACCAATCAACGGGCCAGCGGTGATCACAGACAGGAAGACGTGTTGCTGACATAGAGAGGAGGAAGGACAACAGAGGGAGTGTAAGAATGGATACCTGCGTGTGCCACTGTGTTACCTGGAAGAGGACAGAATAAGGCAGGGATCATCAACTAGATTCAGCCGCGGGACCATTTATTCTGGAGCGGATGTTCGAGGGGCCGGGAACACAATTACAATTAATTTGTAAACCACAAATTGACCGCAAGAAGCCCAAACAGATAGCAATAGTTTGACGAAACATAATCATTTCAAACCTTGTTCACATTTGTTCACGTGTCTCTCCATTATGCCTGGGAATACATGGGAACAGATTTCTTCCATTAAAATCACTTGGAGCTGATTTCCTGGTGTTTCAACAATCTTTAATGTTCAACAATAAAAATTCCACAAATAAATATAAATATAAATCAAACCTACCCGCGGGCCGCCACCTGGGGAACCCTGGAATAGGGGAAGCTGAGACCGTTACAGGCAGAACACACACTCCTTTTGTGTGTGTGACTTTAGGTACTATTGACCTATGACCTATGTGGTTTAGCGCAGTTTCTCAACCCCTGACCCCCCCCCACAAGGTACGAGCAATTTAATTTAAAAAATGCTAAGTAGCATTTTATAGCTGATCTCTGGCTCTTTTCCATATTCTGCTGAGAGAACATGTTGCTGTTTTAGTTCTCAGGGACAATCTCAACTTTTTCCCACAAATGTTGGTCTTAATATTAACAAAATGTGAAATATATATTTTGATCGACCAAAGTATCAGCTATCACACCATGTAAATGAATAACTTCCTAATGACATTTTTTTAATAAATCATCAAATGCAACTAACTGGATTTCTGTCTACTCCGTCAGACACCATAAAAGCATTTTAATTTACAATTATTAAGTGTTTAAAACAGCCTTGGATTGTTTCACTCTAACATTAGATTATTCAAATATGTAATACAAATCTCCAAACTTCTTTTTGTTTAGTTTTCTGGATTTAAGACCTAAAACAACATTTATAAAACTAACATCGCCCCCAGGTCTAACATAGCAAATATTACAACTGTTTGACCATCTGTTGCAGAACCATTCAAACATTTTGTCTGAATATTGACAACAACAGTATCTTAAGGGGGTCAGTCCTCAGTGACGGAGTTGACAAGCCACGGATGTAGTTGGCAACACATACTGATACTGCCTCTAAAAATACAAGTTCAATACAAAACATTTGTCAAATATGGAAAATGATTCATTTCAGCACTCTGACAGAGTTGATGCTTAACACAGTGGACAAAAATGGATGCCTAACAGAGAGGACAAAAATGGATGCCTAACAGTGGACAAAAATGGATGCCTAACAGAGAGGACAAAAATGGATGCCTAACAGAGTGGACAAAAATGGATGCCTAACAGAGAGGACAACAATGGATGCCTAACAGAGAGGACAAAAATGGATGCCTAACAGAGAGGACAAAAATGGATGCCTAACAGTGGACAAAAATGGATGCCTAACAGTGGACAAAAATGGATGCCTAACAGTGGACAAAAATGGATGCCTAACAGAGAGGACAAAAATGGATGCCTAACAGAGAGGACAAAATGGATGCCTAACAGAGAGGACAAAAATGGATGCCTAACAGAGTGGACAAAAATGGATGCCTAACAGAGTGGACAAAAATGGATGCCTAACAGAGAGGACAAAAATGGATGCCTAACAGAGTGGACAAAAATGGATGCCTAACAGAGAGGACAAAAATGGATGCCTAACAGAGGACAAAAATGGATGCCTAACAGAGAGAGGACAAAAATGGATGCCTAACAGAGTGGACAAAAATGGATGCCTAACAGAGAGGACAAAAATGGATGCCTAACAGAGAGGACAAAATGGATGCCTAACAGAGAGGACAAAAATGGATGCCTAACAGAGAGGACAAAAATGGATGCCTAACAGAGAGGACAAAAATGGATGCCTAACAGAGAGGACAAAAATGGATGCCTAACAGAGAGGACAAAAATGGATGCCTAACAGAGAGGACAAAAATGGATGCCTAACAGAGAGGACAAAAAAAAAAAAATGGATGCCTAACAGAGTGGACAAAAATGGATGCTTAATTCAAGTGGTATACACAGTAGCAATTATGTTTTACTCAGTTGCTTTATGACTCTAAAACCTAATTTAAAAAATATTTTTCACTCGAAACTGAGATTTGGTGAACTCCGTCAGATTAGTCTAAAATATCAAAAGAATCAGGATTGAGTAGGGCAGCTATGCCATAAGGACCCCTTGTCGTTAGATTACGGTAGAATATGAATTTTGGTTAAAATATGTTAAATTTAAATCACAGAGGGCTCTTGCATAAAACTACACAAGATCGTGTTTCAGTTAATATCCATTATTACCATTTTTTATATAATTTTTGGGAGTTTGAAATTGGGATCCTCAGGACAGGGCATTTCCAGGCATAGAGCCGACATGGAAATTAATAATATTGAAAGTAATTAGAAGATTTGAAAAAATATATATATATTGTGTGTGTGTGCTATGCCAGTGGATCTATGACACTGTGACCTTGTGAGTGTCCCAGAGGGGAGTGGACTGGAGCAGTGGATCTATGACACTGTGACCTTGCGAGTGTCCCAGAGGGGAGTGGACTGGAGCAGTGGATCTATGACACTGTGACCTTGTGAGTGTCCCAGGGGGGAGTGGACTGGAGCAGTGGATTTATGACACTGTGACCTTGTGAGTGTCCCAGAGGGGAGTGGACTGGAGCAGTGGATCTATGACACTGTGACCTTGTGAGTGTCCCAGGGGAGGGTGGACTGGAGCAGTGGATCTATGACACTGTGACCTTGTGAGTGTCCCAGCGGAGGGTGGACTGGAGCAGTGGATCTATGACACTGTGACCTTGTGAGTGTCCCAGGGGGGAGTGGACTGGAGCAGTGGATCTATGACACTGTGACCTTGTGAGTGTCCCAGGGGGTGGACTGGAGCAGTGGATCTATGACACTGTGACCTTGTGAGTGTCCCAGCGGAGGGTGGACTGGAGCAGTGGATCTATGACACTGTGACCTTGTGAGTGTCCCAGGGGGGAGTGGACTGGAGCAGTGGATCTATGACACTGTGACCTTGTGAGTGTCCCAGGGGAAGTGGACTGGAGCAGTGGATCTATGACACTGTGACCTTGTGAGTGTCCCAGGGGGGGTGGACTGGAGCAGTGGATCTATGACACTGTGACCTTGTGAGTGTCCCAGGGGGTGGACTGGAGCAGTGGATCTATGACACTGTGACCTTGTGAGTGTCCCAGGGGGGTGGACTGGAGCAGTGGATCTATGACACTGTGACCTTGTGAGTGTCCCAGGGGGAGTGGACTGGAGCAGTGGATCTATGACACTGTGACCTTGTGAGTGTCCCAGGGGAGGGTGGACTGGAGCAGTGGATGAAACACTACATTACTGTTCCACTGCTGCCATCCATGTTGTTGCTGAAAGCCTACAGTGGGAGCCTGAACAGAGCCTGCACAGTGGATGCACAGAGCACTGAACAGAGCCTGCACAGAGCCTGCACAGAGCCTGCACAGTTGCCTGACAAGCCTACAGTGCCTGAACAGAGCCTGCACAGAGCCTGAACAGAGCCTGCACAGAGCCTGCACAGAGCCTGCACAGTGCCTGAACAGAGCCTGCACAGAGCCTGCACAGAGCCTGCACAGAGCCTGAACAGAGCCTGCACAGAGCCTGAACAGAGCCTGAACAGAGCCTGCACAGAGCCTGCACAGAGCCTGAACAGAGCCTGCACAGTGCCTGAACAGAGCCTGCACAGAGCCTGCACAGAGCCTGCACAGAGCCTGAACAGAGCCTGCACAGAGCCTGAACAGAGCCTGCACAGAGCCTGCACAGAGCCTGCACAGAGCCTGAACAGAGCCTGCACATTGCCTGTAGTGTGACTCTCAGCAACCTACTCACACAGAGCAACCTATGGTATTGTATTAGAAACAATGTGCTCATCAGTGGCGTTCTACTGACGTCTCGAGAGACATTTTAATTTGTGATTTATGTACAATGTTGCCTAATATGTGACAGGCATTGGTCAATGGTCAAACGTTATACTATTGTTATAGACATTCAATTATATTGTAATTTGAGGCCATGTGGCAGAAAGTGATAAGGGAAGCTAGTGGGTCTGGGAAGGTGTGATGTATTTTGTATCTTTTGTATTGTTTCTCAAAGATCAAATAAAATCAACAACTTAAAAATACATAGATTGTAAAAGATGATTGTGGTTATTCGTCGAGGAAAAGGGTTGAGGTTCAGTTTGAACTAAGTGTTGCACTACGGGCTCTTCAAGTTGGACCTTTGGAAAAGTACGACACCTGTGTGTCAGTAAGGAGAATACGGACATGCGTACACTTTGGTAAAAGACACTGAAAAACGTTGTAACTCTCTGGCGACCACTAGAGGGCGTAGTAGACCTACATTCACTGATCCACTTCAGAGCATCAGAAGAAGACAGAACGAAGCAGCTCCATTATTATGAGTCAAGTGAAGCATCATTGACAACAGTCACAGTATTTCTGCCTGGATACTGTAACTCCTAGACCTGCTATGACCTAACATCACAGGGCCTCTTGTTGCTAAAAAAGTACAGACTCATTTATCCAAATACGGAAATTGTGTTGAAATGTGTATGTCCTGCCAAACTATCCAGCTTTTATGGCATAATACTTCTACTCTCGACAAAGAACTCAGCAGCATCTGGACGAAATGTGAGTTTGGAGAATGCGCATAGCTTGGCAGTTAGTACCAGGAGAGAGCCTTTGATTCTGCAGCAGGTATGACAGTTAGTAACCAGGAGAGAGCCTTTGATTCTGCAGCAGGTATGACAGTTAGTACCAGGAGAGATCCTTTGATTCTGCAGCAGGTATGACAGTACCAGGAGAGATCCTTTGATTCTGCAGCAGGTATGGCAGTTAGTACCAGGAGAGAGCCTTTGATTCTGCAGCAGGTATGACAGTTAGTACCAGGAGAGAGCCTTTGATTCTGCAGTAGGTATGACAGTACCAGGAGAGAGCCTTGATTCTGCAGTAGGTATGACAGTACCAGGAGAGAGCCTTTGATTCTGCAGTAGGTATGACAGTACCAGGAGAGAGCCTTTGATTCTGCAGCAGGTATGCCAGTACCAGGAGAGATCCTTTGATTCTGCAGCAGGTATGACAGTTAGTACCAGGGAGAGATCCTTTGATTCTGCAGTAGGTATGACAGTTAGTACCAGGAGAGAGCCTTTGATTCTGCAGTAGGTATGACAGTACCAGGAGAGAGCCTTTGATTCTGCAGTAGGTATGACAGTACCAGAGAATCCTTTGATTCTGCAGCAGGTATGCCAGTACCAGGAGAGATCCTTTGATTCTGCAGCAGGGATTAGTACCAGGAGCGATCCTTTGATTCTGCAGCAGGTATGACAGTTAGTACCAGGAGAGAGCCTTTGATTCTGCAGTAGGCATGACAGTTAGTACCAGGAGAGAGCCTTTGATTCCAGTAGGTATGATTCTTTGATTCTGCAGTAGGTATGACAGTTAGTACCAGGAGAGATCCTTTGATTCTGCTAGTAGGTATGACAGTGAGTGAGTATGGCAGTTAAGTACCAGGAGAGAGCCTTTGATTCTGCAGCAGGTATGACAGTTAGTACCAGGAGAGCCTTTGATTCTGCAGCAGGTATGACAGTTACCAGGAGAGATCCTTTGATTCTGCAGCAGGTATGACAGTTAGTACCAGGAGAGATCCTTTGATTCTGCAGCAGGTATGACGATTAGTACCAGGAAAATCCTTTGATTCTGCAGCAGGTATGACAGTTAGTACCAGGAGAGATCCTTTGATTCTGCAGCAGAGTATGACAGTTAAGTACCAGGAGAGAGCCTTTGATTCTGCAGCAGGTATGACAGTTAGTACCAGGAGAGATCCTTTGATTCTGCAGCAGGTATGACAGTTAGTACCAGGAGAGAGCCTTTGATTCTGCAGTAGGTATGACAGTGAGTACCAGGAGAGAGCCTTTGATTCTGCAGCAGGTATGACAGTTAGTACCAGGAGAGAGCCTTTGATTCTGCAGCAGGTATGACAGTACCAGGAGAGAGCCTTTGATTCTGCAGTAGGTATGACAGTGAGTACCAAGAGAGAGCCTTTGATTCTGCAGTAGGTATGACAGTACCAGGAGAGATCCTTTGATTCTGCAGCAGGTATGGCAGTTAGTACCAGGAGAG